>NW_021681294.1:110028-111509 GCF_001412515.2 Diachasma alloeum
AAAATTCCCCCCCCCCCCCACCTGACGACCGCTGGTAATCAGGCCGAAACAGACCCAGTTCAGGTATTATCTTTTCCCCTTTTTCTCACAATGCTACAGGGTCATTTTGGTATCATAATTGGACGCTTGACGATCATTACAAATTTCTCCCCGACAAATTTATCCCGTAATATTTTAAACAAATTTCTTGTATTACTGGCTTCACGAATATTCATCGTCGCATACCTATCAAATTCACCTGCTTCAGCCTCAGATCAATGTGCTTGGAATTTGCAATTCATTGCGAAACAAATGTAAAAACTAGATTTTTATCATTGCAGATTGATGTTGATAAACAAATCCGTAAATTTTTTATTTATCAATTTCGATGGCTACTCACTCTATAGATATATGAAATTTCAATCATTTCTTAACTTTAGAATAATCAGGAAATTTGTTGAAAAATATTTAGGTAACGGACGGCTTCGGTTTCCCCTTAACTCGCCCCCTCATCCCCACACTGTGACCACGCCTCTGTCGTCTATATAAGGTCTGTCATCTCCGCGGCGACTCACTCGCACTCCGAACGATCAAGCAAGTAGCAGCGTCTTTTTTCAATTCTGAACATTTCCACTAGCTTTTTCGATTTGTGAGGGAAGCAATTATTCATTGCGGACTCAGTGTACCGTCAATATTTGTCTGACACTTATTACTTGGGGTACAAGTTGAGGAATTTATTTGTCTTGTTGTGTCGGCAACTCAATTGCGGTTAAAATGAAACTTAAAATCAGTATATTCAGCCTGTTTATCATCCTGGGTGTCTTGGCAGAAAGGAGCAGTGCCGGGCCTTATTTTGGAGACGGTGAGTTGTTACTTTTATGGGAACGAGTTTTTCAATTTTTTCGTTTCAACCCCTCACCTACGGGATGTATATATTCTACCGGCCCATGCGAAAACGTATGCTTCTTTTTGAACTCCAATATATTTTTGAGGAGGTGAATATGGGAACCTCGTCGATTACATGCGGGCTTCTTTGTCACTGCACGGAGAGAAAAGTCCAATAAAAATTACCAGAAAAAACACGTAAAATTTACGTTCTGAAACGTAATCTGCGAGCGAAGTAGAAATTCAACAGAAAGTGTGAGTCAGAACTGAAATTCTACGAATCTGTTCCGTAAAAATTGCCCACCCGTCCGCTGACTCACGGCGGGGGGAGATTTTAACGTCATGTTCCATAATTTTTCCTAAACGACCAAGAAATTTTTTTTTTTCTTTTCAACCAAAAAATGAACCAAAAATGGGAAAATTAAAAGATGAAAAATATTTTTTTTTTATTTCTCAAGGAAAATATACAGAACAAAATCTTAAAAATTAAATTCAATACCACACTTTGAGTATATATTTACCCTGTACACTCCTCACGATTTTACTGACGAACGATTCCTTTACATCTTTCGCCAGTAAAATTCTCCATGAGGACTGCTCCCCCCCCCCCCCCCCCC
>NW_021681294.1:111993-156010 GCF_001412515.2 Diachasma alloeum
CCCCCCCCCCCCCGAGTTTGTATGATTGGGTAAATTCATTTGAAAATACGTTGTGGAATAATTTAGTTATGATAATATAATCATCATTATCCCTATCGATTATAATGACGTCTACATGGTAAAATAAGAGACCATTCTCATGTGCTATTACAATTACATCAGACTTTTTAATCTCGTACTCATCAATTTTTATTTTTGTGACAGTGGGAATCACTGTCTGAGAGGGCTTGTTGAAGAAATCGGAAAGTGGTTTTATGTCATGAATACCGTTCAAAGAGATCATGTCAATTTCTCGAAATGAATTCTCTTCATATTGTATCTTCCGAGGAATATAATTGTTCATGAGTCGATAATTGAATCGTAGTTGATGTTTTATAGCAATAGTCCGACATACGTTGACTCGACTAACAGATGTCCTCCAAGTGATTTTTCCTTCCCGATGCTTACCGTCGCATCTTATGGGAGATATTTTTCCCAAGGAACCACATAGCAACATTACCCGGGGGTAGTGCACCAGAAAGTGGTGTTTCGGCTTGAAGGAACCGGGAAATAAACGACCTAATAAGTTCAAATATTCATCGTTCTTTACCTGTAAAACTTCGGAACAATCACGATCAATATCATAACTGTTAATAATATCAACTATTTCTTCAAGAGATAATAATAATTGCGAAACCTCATCTCCTTTGGGGATCATATGAGCAATAATTAATGGTAAATATCGAATTAATGTGAACATTTCACTTGCTGACATTATTATTGTCTTGTTTTTAAGATGCGTAGATGTAATTTCACCCGGTTCATTCTTTACATCACCATAATGGAAACCTCGTATCCGCTCATTTAAATTGTTTAAAGTAAATAATTTTTTTTGTTTGACAAAATATTCAACTATGAGAGCTAAATCATACCGACAAATACCTTCGAGGATGTCATGTGTTACGTCTACATATAAATTTATTATTATTTTTAATACTGAGCTTCGTAGTTATTTATGTCTCGCAATTCAACCTGCTTTTCGTGTGTGATCCCTTGAATGTCATTTTTATGAAAGAGACAAAAGCGACAAAATTTCTCATGATTGAAGCTTTCGGTAAAGCCCAATAAATTATGCAACCCCAAGTTATCTCCCGTTACAAGTTCCAATCTGAAAAAAATTTGCTTTTCCCGGAACTCCCTTCGACCTCAATACCCATTTCCTCAAGGAATTTAAGTTCATCCTTTACTGCTGAAATTAAGACTTTGTCATTAACATATTTTCTATCTAAAGTGTTAAACAGGATAAATAATAGAATATTTTCGAGCTTAGATATGAAACGAGGGGAGAGACATGGAATATATGCATAAATAGCACAACATTTCGGAATTCCTTTGTGAGATCCTAAGACATTGTTATTTTCATAGTCATCTGAATAAATAATCAATGGTAACACTATTTTATCTCCATCCTGACTAGTCAATTCTCTCCATAATTGTCCTTGTACAAAATTACTAATAATAGTATTGTCTGCCTTTAACAAATTTACCTAGTCCAGTGTTTCATCCAAAATTGCTGGTTGTTCTAGTAATTTTTTCAGGGATTGACGAAGGGATTCTTTTTTACGAGAATAATCATTCCTCTCTCCTAACAGATATGTCTGAGGGGGGATGAATGTTCAAAGTTTTTCAAAAGTGGAGAAACACATATGTTCAGTCTTCAAATCCTCAAACGCATTACGACGATCGGCACACAATTCTTTAATCTTCTGTTTTACGTCAACTTTCTCGCTACCCTCATCAATAATTTTCAAAATATCCTGTTCAAGGCTGTCTACAGATTCATTTAACAAAACCGAAGTCTCGTTTATTATTTCACTCGATCTGATTCTGGCTATATCGGGGTAATCGTAAAATTTTGCAGCAAATTTAACAGTTCGGGGAATTTCACCCTGAGGAGTATTCGATGAATTTAAATTGTCAGGGAAATGCTCAGGGACAATTATCATATCTTCTGCTTCCAGGGTGGTACCTGAGGTTGAAGGTATACAGGGACGATTTACATGACTAATTTTACAACGTAGCCCACGCTTATTTCTGACTTTACGTTTCAATTTGCTTGCTTTATCTTTACGAATAGGTTTTGGTCGAATTCCCTCATGCGTGTATAAAACATGAGCTCTAAATGCCCCAATGGACCTTAGTGTCCGATGACACGATGGGAATCCACAGAAGAATTTGGAGAGATCACGGTGGCCGACCCTCACATGTGTCCGATACTCATTCCGGTCGATAATATTTAACTGGCATGCGCCGTAAGTGAACATGTTAAAAAAAATATATAACATGGAAACGACAAAAAAATTCATTGAAGGCGAGGAGGTTATGGAGCTTGCTCCAGCCACAGTTCAATATGTCCCAGTAATTCTTCCACTGGCCTTGGGCAAGGATGATCGTTTGCAGTATGAATATTATGAAATCCTTTTTGTAAAAACAACCATACAGCACGTGCTCTTGCTGGGTAACTGCAACGCAAAGCGAAGAAGATCTTGAACGTAAGATCAATTGCATGCAAAATGGAGTCCACAACATAAATCGTGGGGTTGTCTAAAAAGTCATGGACATAGACGTAAGCAGCTTTCAAGTTGTCCAGTGGTCCTACAATAACTGGGATCGGCTGCATTGACAATCCAGCTGCTTGTAAAGCTGTTTTCTGTCTTTGTAAAGCTGGGATTATTTTTGCTGCTGTCTATAAGTATGAAAATAAACATTAATTTTATCCATATAACATCAGGGTAATTCAACGTCAATGATGGTTGATGGAGTTGAGCAATACCTGAACATGAATGATGAAAGACTCCTTCCTTTCTTCATGGGTCAGGCGACCTCCACTCCTCCACTTTTGTAAAACTTTTTTTTCGATCCAATTTCATTCTATAAAAATGATTCTAATAGAAATTTCGTTATCTCCCTCATATTCAAGAATATTCCTTGAAAACTGAATAATCAATCAAAAAAATCATCATGTTTCACTTTTACTGTTTAATTTTTTTGTTTTTTGCTTCCGAAGGGAAGCATTATTTCGATTACTATTGATTACCAGCAACATTAACAACCATACATTCAGTAGCGAAGTGATAAAGGGTAACAATTCGATTTTCCATATCTTATTAAACGTTGAATTATCTCGATAACGAGTGATTTCAGAGGAAAACATCGAAATGGCTTTTTTGTAGATAAGAAAATTACAAAAAAAAAAATCTTCTGATGTTTCTTTCTAAAATCACTCATTATTGAGATAATTCAATATTTAATGAGATATAAAAAGTCGACTTGTTACCCTTTACCACTTCGGGACTGAATTATCTGTGTAATGAATGATATTAAAGTGTAAGGGATTCACTCGTTTTATCACTTGCAAAATGATTTAGAACAGTCATTAAATTGTCTACAACACGTGAGAAATAATTTTCCATAATTCTACTTCTTCTTTTTTCCTCTACAGATTTTTCTTAATTAAAAAAAGTAAATTGGTAAAATGTAACAAGTCGACTTATATTTTAGCTCCATTTTTTTGGAAATATATTCAAACCCAAGAGACATTTCAGAATTTTCATAAAAACTTTTTTTTCGATCCAATTTCATTCTACAAAAACGATTCTAATGGAAATGTCGTTTTCTCGCTCAGATTCAAGAATATTCCTTAAGAACTGAATAATCAATCAAACAAATCATCATGTTTCACTTTTACTGTTTAATCATCATTTTTTTCGATTACTATTGATTACCAGCAACATTAATTCAGTAGCGAAGTGATAAAGGATAACAATTCGATTTTCCATATCTTATTAAACCTTGAATTATCTCGATAACGAGTGATTTCAGAGGAAAATATCGAAATGGCTTTTTTATAGATAAGAAAATTCCTCAAAAAAAAATCTTCTGATGTTTCCTCCTAAAATCACTCATTATTGAGATAATTCAATGTTTAATTAGGTATGAAAAGTCGACTTGTTACCCTTTACCACTTCGGTACTGAATTTTCTGTGGAATGAATGATATTAAAGTGTAAGGGACTCACTCGTTTTATCACTTGCAAAATGATTTGGAACAGTGATTAGAGGTTTTTTTTTATTGTTGTGATTAGAGGTTACTTACGTAACAATAGCCGTGGTACATCCGTCAAAAGTCGTTGATCCTCCGCACTAAAATTGTCGCATTTTTGTAACAAAGTCAAAATGTGAGGCCTACTTATATTCCAATGTTCAAACAACAGATTCGCTCGATTAGGGTACCGAATATCAAAGTCACTTTGTAGCTGGAAAAAGTATTAAAAAATTTATCCCTTGGAATGAATATCATTATCTTGCCTCTTATGTCCATTAAAACTCACCAGTTCAGCCCCTAATGCCACTTTTAAAGCAGGAAAGTCCGTATAATATTGATTGACAGTGCAGCCTTGGACAAGACGTTGTTGACGGACAGGATACGATGTTGTCCAATTTGCTTTTACTTCTTTGGGTGGACCAGGATGACTCTCTAATCACTCTGCAGCATCTTCTGCATTCTGAGGTAGAACTTGAGGAGCAGGAACATCTCTGGGAGGTCGAGAAAGTGCTAACAACCCTTTATTCCTCAGTTTTCTCTTCAAATAGTCAAGGTGTTCATATAAACACCCTCCCGGTGGAATTTTTCGTCCATTCGCCTGGACATAAGATTTATAGTAAACTCCTGGGTTCTCTCCCATAAAAACTTCACAAATTTGTCTGGCCCACTCCTCGAATTGATTTTTCGTTATGCGGAAAGATCTTAAAACTGTCAGTCCCTGCTCACGATATACCCTATCAAATTGTCTGTCCTTTTCCTTCCTGAGTATCGTACGACTCAACAAACTCCTTGAGATCTTATTTAGTCTCCTCTCAGTTTCATAGGCCTTGACAACTGTTTTGAAATCTGTATCGGCCAAAAATACGTTGTATAGAGCCTAGAATTGGAACAAAGTGAGAGAGAGAGAGAGATGTAATGAATTATTTGATATAAAGGAGTCGCTGATTAAACTCAACTCAATCAACTTACATGTTGCCTAATTTCTGGTCTGTCAAAATAGTTCTGTGCAACCCTGAAAAAAATTAATTTTCAATTTTATAGTTCTTCCATTTTTAGCAATGAAATATAAGATAACAGAGGTATACTAGCAGGAAAATACAGTTAATTTATGTAGAGGTTAGAAAGAAAAATCAGCAAGAGGATTGGACTTCCAAAAGAGAAAAAATAGACAGAAACACATGCAAAGAAAAACTGATTAAAAAATAAACATAACAGGCTCAATGAGACATCAAGTTTCTTCTTTCGCTGACCCATGTTCTTACCATGATTACATAAACTGTAAAAAATGAAAAAAAGACAAAACCAATGAAATAAAATAGCATATCAAAAATTTTTGTACATGCATCAGGGTCAAAAGTTATTAGACAAGACACTTATGACTGACATTTCCCCGATTGAATCCTAAATCCCTTTTCTCTTACAATTATAATTCAATGGACTAAAAATGAGAAGAATTATTTGCATTCAATTATTAATAATGGTACCCACGTGGTTTTCATGCTTGGAACACGTGGGGGTTTGAGGTTAAAGTGGAAGGATGAGAACGATTTGACAAAGCCGGCCATGAAGTCACATCTCGGATTATTTTTATTACTGGAGGAATGAAACAATTGGAAGTGTACTTACGATTAATCACCTAGTCTTTTATTTTTTTCAACACTTTAATTGAATTTTTCTAGACGCACAATCATCCCACGTCCCGCGCTCAGCGTCGCCCTGTCCACAGCGCACCGATAGATACCGAAACTGTCCGACGATGCACGATAAACCACCAATGGGTTGGAGTAGGGATCCATCGATGAAAATTTACGAAATGTTACGTAAAAATTACACGCCAGTCGATAAAAATTCTTGAACTTCCAGGAATTTTTGTTTTGAGCCATAATGATTCATGAAATTCCTGTTAGATTTTACAGCTTCCAGAAAAATTACGTAACTTTTTCGTAGTCTTCCAGTGACAGACCCGAAAATTTACTGAACGTTTCAGATTTATTCCCTTATATTCCTATAGAAATTCACTGAAAACGATTCTCGCTTGCGGATTACCTGAAATGTTCCGTAATTTTTCTTGAATATTTCTCTCCGTGTGCAGCTACGTTCACCTCGTGTCTAAAAGTGCTTTTCGTTTACTCATTAATGAATAGTATATTACGATACATGTAAAAAAAGTAGTTGTTGACGAGCGTGAGTCTGTAATCACACTCATCAGGAAGTATATTTTTTCCTATGTAGCATATATTTCATGATACTGGTGAGAAAAAGGCGCTTCTTTGGGTGCGAAGCGTGCAAAAAAGGCAGTTTACCACTCGTTGAACGTAACATCACTGACAAAATAGTATATTTCGATACGAATGAGATGCAAAATTCCTGTCTCACATGTGTCGAACAATATTTTTTGACAGTGATAAAGACTTTTCGTTTACTTTTCATTTACGAGTAAACGAAAAGACACTTTTCGACACGAGGCGAACGTAGTAGCAGTGCCGTAATAGTATATTTCGAAACGAGTGCAAAAAAGGGCGAGTGATATAATCCCACGAGCTAAAAAACATTTTTTCATGAGTTACGAACAATATTTTTCATCACAATGTGGCGGAAATTCACTGGCGGAATTCACTTTTCGTCACAGCGTGATGAAAAATATATTTCGATACATGAGCGATGGGGATTTTTCAGCTCGTGTAATTGAGAGCCCTTGGCTTCGCCTCGGGCCTCCAACTTCACACTCTTGAAAAACCCGTCGCACTTGTATCGAAATATACTATTCATCCATCATAAGTTATCCAATTTATCAAAAAAGTCCTGTACGTTAGGAGTTGATTACGTATTTGAATATATCCATTAGGTGTGTCCTTTGTGTGTGCTTATTATATTTTAGAAAATGACGATGAAATTGGATTTTAAAGCTTAATGGAATATGTTAAATCATGGAATTGAGTGCACAAACGAGCGCTCAACTTATGAAAATTTCGATTTTGGCGAAAGTCGACTTTCCCCCGGTAAAAACGGAAAATCTGACCCTTTGGCTCCGGGTGAAAAATTTTTTTTTTTCAGTTTTCACTTTTTCCACATACTTTTGAGAGTTCTGAATAGCCCGTCGCTTAAATAGTTGGAATCAACGTTCACCCGGCTAAAAAATTCGATTTTGGCGAAAGTCGACTTTCTCCCTGGAAAAATCCAAGATCTGACACTTTGGCCCTCGTGACCCTTTGACCGACTTTCCCCCTGAAAAAATCCACGATCTGACCCTTTGGCTCCGGGTGAAAATTTTTTTTTTTTCAGTTTTCACTTTTTTCACATACTTTTGACAGTTGTGACTAGCCCGTCGCTTAAATAGTTGGAATCAACGTTCACCCGGCTAAAAAATTCGATTTTGGCTAAAGTCGACTTTCCCCCGGGAAAAACGGAAGATCTGACCCTTTGAAAATTTGAAAAAAAAACTTTTTCAGTTCTCACTTTTTCCACATACTTTTGAGAGTTCTGAATAGCCCGTTGCTCAAATAGTTGGAATCAATGTTCACCCGGCTAAAAAATTCAATTTTGGCGAAAGTCGACTTTCCCCCTGGCAAAACCGAAAATCTAACCCTTTGGCTCCGGGTGAAAAACAATTTTTTTTAGTTTTCACTTTTCCCACATACTTTTGAGAGTTCTGAATAGCTCGTCGCTTAAATAGTTGGAATCAACACTCGCCCGACTAAAAAATTCGATTTTGGCGAAAGTCGACTTTCCCTCTGGAAAAACAGAAAATCTGACTCTTTGGCTCGGGGTGAAAAAAAAATTTTATTTCGTCTTTTGTCGCGCCTTCGGGGGTTTCATTGGCATCAGAATTGTTAGAAAATACAGAATCAACTTTCACTTGGCGAAAAAGTTCAATTTTGGCGAAAATCGACTTTCACCCTTGACCCACGTGAAAATGAAAAAAATTTTTTCCCCTTTTCTGTCACCTCCGAGGGTTTCATTGGCATCAGGTGTTCAATAAATACAGAATCAACGTTCACTATTTTTTATTTAAACACCGCCTGCAAACGGGGAGATGAGGGTGGCTAAAATATATTCTGCAACCCTGTCTCCTCGTTGGCTACAAATTTCAACCCTCCGCATACATGCCTTCCCCTTCACCCGCTCGTAAAATCGCACGCGTTCTCGGTAGCATCGAGGAGGACTTCTCAGGACCGAAAAGAACTGAGGATTCGAAAGGTCTCTGGAAAAGTACGTCGCAGAACAGATTAGGACTTACCAGGTCCATCTAGGTCTGGAGAGATCTTGAAAGACCTGTGTACGTCCAATCAGAACCAAATCCTCGACTCGGGTTTTCAACAGAATAAAATTTAATCTTCCTTAAAAAAAAAAATAATTATCTTTGTAGGAAACACAGCGCCAAAGAAAATTTTTCTGTGGTTTTTCCTGGAAATGAGGGCGGCGATTTTCTAGAAAAATACAACATCCATAAAAAACTTAAAAACAATACAGAAATCAGTGAAAATAAGCTAAGTCACGGCTCAATAAAAATCAGTAAAGATAGAACCACCATCCTTGGCGCGGGTCAGACCATGGAAGATCTGATTCATATTAGACAGTGATCGCAAATACCCCGCGCCAAGGACGCTGGTTCTTTCTTTAGTGATTCTTTATTGAGCCCTAACTTCGCTTATTTTCATTGGTTTGCGTATTTTTTTCAAGTTTTTTATAGTTGTATTTTTCTAGAAAATTATCTTCCTCATTTCCAGGAAAAAAAAAGAAAAATTTTCCTTGGCAGAGTGGTTTTTACAAAAATCATTATTTTTGTTTGCTAGGAAGATTTTAATTTTTGCAAATCGAGGAAATGATGAATTTTGTGTTTGTCTAATTTTGTTTGTTGAAGTCAAATTTGATGTATTTTTTATTTCATGAAAAGTCAACTGTTTCTGTCATGTTATTTATCACATTTATGCATTGATTCCAATGGGGAACTTGCATGAATATTTTTGAATTTTCTAGTCTCAAGTTTGGGACCTGAATAATTCATCTTTCATTCATAAACGTTTGTAATTCATGAATTGATCTCTCTCTCTCTCTCCTCTCAATTTCATCATAAAGTTATTTAGATACAATAAACTATTCTATGATTATTCTAATTTCTTGTTTTTTCATTTTTTAATCCATATATATTACATTATTATCTAACTACATTATCGACGAATATTGAAATTGTGGATATTAAGGCGGACGAACGATATGTGCAGATGTATCTAATACCTTAAAGATTAACATATCCAATTCGAAAAATAATTACATGAATCATTTTCTCAATTATTTCAAACCTACTAATTATGTGAATTTTCTTCGACAAGATCTTTTAAATTCAAGCAAAGTCTTTAAATTTTCAAGTTATCGTTGACAAAATGAATGCGGTCTAATATTTTCCATGAGACAGCGAATATCTATGTGAAATTAGTGAGAAAATATGACATTTGGTGCTTGTATAGTGAGCGTCTCTAATGAATATGAAAAAGAAAAAGAGTTGATATTTTTCGTCCTGTACTAATGATATGGAACTATACGATGTGCAGTTAGTGAAATCGAATAGTTGATAAGGTAAGGTGGACGGGTTAGCCATTGTGGCAAATTCATCATACTTTAGTTGTATAATAAAGTTTATAAGAGAGATGTATCTCTTTTCGGAAAGTCGAATTATGACTTTTGATTGCTTCCGTAAGCAATTTTTCTGCTCTCTTAGACCGGAATAATATAGAGTAATCCTACAGATACAAAGAATGCTAAAATAATTATCACCTTGATTTGCACTGAAGCTATTGTTGAAAAACTTTTCATCTCATTTGTGGTAGTCTATGCAATTTATTCACTCCTAAGTAATAGTATTTGGTATTGAAATTGATTAATTTGTTGATAATAACTGCAACGACATAGAAAACGTTCCATTACAACACTGAATCTTTCATAACTATTTTATTGTCATTTATCTAATAATAATAATTTTTTCAATCAGTGTAATCTCTCGAAACTTCAGGTTTTCATGATAATTCCCAATCAATTACCTTTCATATCGCTATGAACAATCTTCTGATCATGAAGATACTTCACTCCGTCGAGGATCTGCTTCGTCTAATGAGAAATAGTGGATTCATTCTGTTTTCACTTGTTCCACGAAAATCTTGGATAATCCATCCTCACTGACAGATTCCAAATACTGCACGATGTTCCTGTGTCTCCTCTTACCCTGATCATCGAGCTCGTACTCGAACTTCATCTGCTTATCAGTCATGTAGGCATCCAGATTTGTCACCATATGTTCTTCATCAGCCGTCATTTCGAGGACGAGTTCGTAGAATCTCTGTCTGCATTCGAGGGAAAGAACTTCTTCTATAAACTGATACTTCGAGTCGTGTTAGCAGTGAACAGCCAGTCATGGACCTGTTTGTTGTTAATTTTTCATGCTGTCCAAACAAAGATTTCAGATTTGAATGGACTTCTCCTCAGCCCCTAGATTCGCATTGTCATAACTTGGCATCAAGAACTTTGTGGGCTGAAGAATCAGGAGAGAAAATCTAATATTATCCCTCACTTCAGATTTAGTTGCTTCAGCGAAGAAATCCATCGAAAAACGAATGAAGACTTGCTCTTCTGGAGAGACTTTAGTATCCTCGTTTTTCTTCCTGAATCTATCGATAAGGGAAATTTTTCCAATAGTAAATTTTAGGTACCAGCTTGGAGGTTTCAGCTTCAACATGCACTCACCTGCCTGCAGGGCCTTGGTGTAATCCTCGGTGAGAACAGAGACCTCGAAGAATGTTGCAACGTCTCAGTATTCTTTCAGACTTGAGAGATTGCCTTTCTTGCCTATCAAATTGTTCAGGACTATTCCAATGTGCTGCTCCTCACTCTTGGAGAATTCGTACTTGTTCGGTTGAACATTAAATCCTTTTCTGCACTACTGCATGGCACTCTTCAGGCTCTCTTGATCAGTGTGTCGACCCTCCACGAACTTGATCTGTTGTAGATTCTTCCAGCAAGGCAGGCAAGTGGCTTTCTTTCTTGATGAAGGATTTCTCCATAACTCTGACTGTCTTTTCTCGATTACCCTCTTTATTTCTTTTGCTCAGAGCGAAACTGTAGAGATAGACGATCATCGGAGTATTGATGTACTTGTTGTCATTGGGAATCGTTCGAAGGTCGTCGACCAGTTGTATCATGGAGTCAGTCGTAATCCTGGACTTCTCTGAATCATCCACACATTTCTTTCATGTTGTTGAGGATTTTTCATAGCTCGTCCCCTCCATAATATTATAATGATCTTGTTGAATCAAATTATTCAATGAGTTATTCAAAAAATTTTTAAATAGAAAAAAATTTATCGGTTATTTTTGGAATAAACATTGAATAATAGTCACCTAAATACATTTCCTGAGCCTTCCTTATGCTCACCAAAAACTTCTCCTCCAAATTGCACCTTCCACTCAGCTCCGAATTGGAATTGATGACTTAATATTAATTCGTAAAACGTCCGTCTACGATTTTTTAACATTCAAATTCTTCGTGAACCACAATTTTTCTCCAATTTCGCCTCTTTTTTATACTAAATGTTCGTTCACAACTTATTCACCATTTTTAATATATTTAAGAAATTGACAGAAATCACATCATCAATAAATATCTTTTTTCCCCATTAAATTTCTAACTGAAAATAATTTTGCAATAAAACATTTTTCGATTTACAGCGAACACCATGGAAATTCACAATCTAGAGCTATTATACGTCCATAGCTCGAAAATAATCCGAACTCCGCTCGAACATCGTTCGAGCTCCGTTCAAACGTCGTTCGAGCTCCGTTCGGACGTCGCTCGAGCTCCGTTCGATCGCCGTCCGATGGAGACTCGAGCGTCATTCGGACTATTCCGAACTCATCCGATGAGCTTCGATTGCGCCCGAGCGGGCTCAAGTTTCATCGATGAAAACACGGTCTGCTCGATAATAAAATCCTTATCTGCGTTATCGACTGTCTCGTGTGTGAACTCGTGCGCACGCAACCGGATGAAATTTGACAATGTCGCATTCCTCATGACGGTTTCCGGCAAACCTCATGTAGCTATTGACAGTAATAGTGATTAGTGAAATGGATCAGAGTAAAGTTCCACAACTAATCGAAGAAGTGCACCGTAGACCTGCAATTTGGAACAAATCCCTAACCGAAAATCGGTTCAAGGCTTTCATCGGGACTGAATGGGATAAGGTTGCAGCCAATATCCGTGTATCCAGTAAGTATACTCATATTTTTTTCAAAAAATAAAGAAAAATAATCGTATTACTATGTCACTTTGTGAGGCATTGAGTAATGCAAAAACAACGCAAGAAGGGTATATTTTTTCGCATCAATCCGATCGACAATTTTTTAAAAACTCCAATTTTTCAGTGACATTTTGAAAATGTTTGGTTAAGGTGTTTCAACACCCTTTTGTCCAAAATTCATGTTTTTTCTACCTTTCTGGTTAACTCTTTATCAGATTGACGCGAAAAAATAAACCGTTTTTGCATTATATCATTATTGAATGCCTCACGAAGTTACGTAGTGATGCGATTATTTTCCTGCCTTTTTTGTAAAGTTTTTGAAGAAATCAGAAAATTGTGGAAAAAATGTAGAAAAATAATCGCATCACTATGTAACTTCGTGAGGCATTGAATTATGACATAATGCAAAAACGCTATATTTTTTCGCGTCAATCTGAAAAACAATTTACCATAAAAATAGAAAAAACGTGAATTTTGGACAAAAGAGTGTTGAAACACCTTAACCAAACATTTTCAAAATGTCACTGAAAAATTGTACTTTTGCGAAAATTGTCGATCAGATTGATGAGAAAAAATATACCGTTTTTGCGTTGTTTTGGCATTATTCAATTGCTCACGAAGTTTCCGGGTGTAGTGATTATTTTTTCTGCATTTTTTCTACAGTTTTCTGATCTCTTCTAAAACTTTACAAAAAATACAGGAAAATGGTCGCAACATCCTGAAACTTCGTGAGGCATTAAATAATTGAATAACGCAAAAACAATATATTTTCCGCATCAATCCGATCGACAATTTATCAGTGACATTTTGAAAATTTTTGGTTTTTCGGGGTGATAGTTGTATTTTTTTTTCACAGAAATACAGGCACAAAGCAAGTGGAAATCTCTGGTGAAGAAATTTAAGAGTGAAAATGCTCGTGTTCAGCTTCGTCGATCAGGTGACGGTTTAGAGGACACCTACAAATCAACTTGGCCCTATTACGAGTCGCTGACATTCCTAGGCAGCTCAGTTCTCCCCAATTTCTCAAGTGGAAATTTGGAAATCGGTGGTGACGTCAAGCCGGAGCTGAACGACGTCGTGACTGAGGAATCATCCTGTAACGAAGTTGTTCAGAAAATGTCAAAAAAACACTGCGACATTGCTGAGGAGATTCTACGTATGCATAACGAAAAATTCGCATTGTTGGAAAAATCTGTGACCAGCAATGTACGTGGGACCAGTTCACTGGAAGATGACAAACACAACATGGCATTTTTTGAAACCCTTCTGCCGACATTGCGGGAAGTCCCCAAAGAGGATATTTTGCTCTGCCGGAATGACGTTTCCCAGGTGATTTTCAAGTACGCCTACAAAAATGCTACTTGGAAATCGATAAATGACTCTGGATCTTCTGACAGTTCGCTCAACAGATCAACATTACCAAAGAGGAGGAGACAATTGGCAAATGAAGATGATGGTAAGAATCTGAATATAATTTAATAATGATTGAATTGAAAAAGTAGAATAATTTTATTTTCATTTTCTCAGATTGCCAAATCATAAGCTCCTGTTCACCTCGCTCAGCCGTCAAACACAATGCTTTTGTTAAGAAGGAGAAGAAGTATGAGCCCACAGCGAAAGAACGTGAAATGGAGCATCGGAATAGCGGTAAATTTTTTAAATCTATTTGATAATATCCTATTGGTAGAAAAGATTACAATTTAATTAATGAATGTTGACTATAATTTTCAGAAATGATTCGACTTGGGTATGACAGGTTTTCATATCCTCCTCAACCTCTCTGGAAGTGGGATCATATGTACCAGCAGCAATTTCCTCGATACCCTACACCACGTCATCTTCATTCGATGGAGAATCAGGAGTGGTTCGGTGAAGATAGGACTCCAAGACCAATGCCTCAATCTGCTGCAGACCCTGCTAGGTTCACAAACCCACCTCTACCAATCCAGCCTCTTTCTGCATCTGAGCCAGTCGCGAAGCAAAGGCTGGTATGTGAGGAGCATTCTCTCATTTCGACTGCAACCATGACGCAGCTTGAAGTAAACAAGGAGAATCAGAATATGGGATCTGAGAGTGGCCGAGATCCTGCAGTGGATTAAACTTTGGCTTTTTGGGAGTTTTCTTGGGAGATTGGTGATGTTTTACGGTATATTTAATTTTCAGAATGTTACCTCATTTCCACGGTTTGGAATAATTATATTTTGATAAGAAAAAATAATACTTGCTGAGTTTTGAAACGCATTCAAAGAAAAATACTTTTTGTTTCCAAAGTTTAAAAAATGCGATTACTAATCGTTGAATTATTATTAAAGTTAATTATACTTTTCTTTATAAAGATGCCAAATGATAATTTATAATGATTTATTTACAAAAATACAAAGTATTTATCGTTAATTGACTTCAATTATTTTATAAGTTTTGAAGATCACAGAAAATAATTGTATGATCATTGTTCAAATTCAGTGTTCAATAAAAAAAATTCAATCAAATCTTATCTTGTAACCATTGATACTTTATTTATATTTTCACCAAAAAAGCATAGCCGTCTCATAATATTCTTATTTTACAATTTTATTTTTATCACGATTTGTTGCAAGCAGACTTGCATCTCGCCATTGTTCTAGGTCCTTCAGCCATGTATTTATTTCAATGAATAATTTATCAAAAAAAAATTGGAGGTCTCCTCACAAACAGCATAGCAGGAGACATCGCTGAGGATTACGACAAGGATTTGCAGCTACAACAGCTGAAGAATGATGTTTTGCAGACCATCTGGTACAATCAGGATTTGTCACACCAGTTGGACAGCATGAACATCAAGATTGGACTGCTCATCCAGAACAGAATAGTCCTGCAGGATGTAATTGCTCATGGGTAGAATGTGGAGACACTTGCCAAAGAGAAACAGCATCAATTTAGAAAAAATACAGTCTCTGAGAATGTGAGCAATCGCAAAGGCCTGAAATCCTTGACGAAGGAGGGGAGGAAGCGTTTGAGGGATATCAACAATTGTTCTACGCTTTACAAACAAATACTGATTTTTTATCGAAGTTGATATTCTTGATACCCCAGAGCAAAATAAATAAATTCCTCCAGAATGTCATTCTGACACTTTCAAATTTTGGTTCCAACATCAGAGACGAGTATTTTCTTCTGAAGCTCTTTCGTAGCGCTCTGCAGGAGTAAATAAGATCGAAATTTCAGAAACCATCAGAAGTTGTGACTGGAAATACTTTGGTTCTGAAAATGGTTGTTCATTATTTACGACAGTTGAATGGTTTTGCACTTCATTAGATTCTGGGCCCAGAGAAAGTTCTGGAAGACAGATCTGTCAGCATCGAGACAAGTCCAGTGGCATTAACAAGGGCTGGAGGAATCAGCTGGAGATGGAGAAAGGTGAGAGTCTAGATCTACCTTATTGTGTTAATCAATGTACGTCATTAACTTTAATAATATTATACTTTATTTTAATATGTATGTCAACGACTTTATCGAGGAATTCAAATACTCAAGGACATGGTGATGGAATTCCTCAAACAAATAATAGAGTCCAGAGATATAATTCCTTATGGTATGCTCTACAAGTCGAAGGTACTGTACGACACTCTCACTGAACAATTTCCTCAAGCTCCATAGAAGGATATTCTCAAGGTTGTGGAGAACTTCGTTTATTACAACTTTATAAATGCTACCATTGTGGCTCCTGATGCTTTTGATATTATCACCCTACTAGTGGATCGTTCATTGTGAAATGACCAGAGGAGAAATCTAGCTAGTATTGCAAAAATTCTGCAATTTGCAGCCTCGACAAAGGCCTTTGCGGATAAGGCAACCCACGTGATGTGTCTGAACCCCTTTATCATTGACTGCCACGAGAGATTCAAAAAGTTATTCAGGTCCTGCTGTCAGATCCCATCCCTAGAGGAACACTTCAGCATTCATCAGTACACAGAGTCCACTCTAATCAATCGTCCTGATATTTATATTTCCATTCAGGAAATCTGTAACACCCCCAGTCTTGTTTTGGAGTACCAGCACAAAATAGCTCCAGATCCACTGGATCCCCTCCACGAACTTCTAGATGATCTGGAAGCAGCACCAACTGTTGCTACATTGATGGGGGTGGCTGAACCAGTTTGTGAGGCCACGTTGACACGAATGGGTAAGACAGAGGTTTGTCTTGTCCTGACTAATAGATTTGAAGTTCCTGAAGCTGATGATCAGAGTCTTCATAAATTATTCATTAAGACGAAAGAATTGTTGGTGTCAGTGCTGCAGTTTCTCAAGGGAGATGATCTTGTGAGTGCTCTTGAGGCTCCATGTCCCTCACCAAAGCAGGAGAAAATGTACGATGCCAAGTGTTCATCAATTTCACCATCGATGAATATCCATATATGCAGAGGGAGCTCATCCCTCAATGACTGCAGAGTTCAGCTGAGGGCATATCTCCACAAGCTAGAGCAAGGGGGGATGGGTCACCAGGGGTGATGGCTATCAGAGTCTCGTGACAGCAGTTGCCAAGGATCTTTGCAATAAAGGAAAATATCGAGCGATGAGAAATAAAGAGTTGCAGACATTGAGATTGACCAGGCAGAGGCTCCAGGAGAAGACCAAGTATTATGCCGAGCAAGTGGAGTATTATAATGAGTACATTCAACGAAGTCTGGAGAATCTTCACACTGGAAGGGGATCACTGAGAGCAATCAAAATGACTGAAAAAAATAATCATGCAAAATTGAAGTCCAAAGCTACTTTAAAATATTCAGCAGCTAAATTGGCTGAAAAGGGAGTGCTATTGGAGATCGATGGACTTTCACCATCGCAATTAAAAAATGTTACCTTTGAAATCACTCCCACTGATCAGACAGGAATGTTTACCATTAAGGGGAAATTCATGGGGGTGGAGATGGAGAAAATAGAGATTGACATTCAGAAATTACTGGAGTTGCAGTTCGAGGGGGCCCCTATTATGGATATGTTTGGAAAGGCGAAGATCAATGTGAATCTACTGCTGTTCTTGTTGAATAGAAAATTCTACGGGAAATCATAAATTCCAAGAGTTTCATGCGATTGTTCTTTTTTTTATTTCTCACTTTTCAAAAGTGATATCTTGGGAAAATTCGATCAATTTGTGAATTCTTATTGTATATATGTATTTTTAAATAAGGTTTTCATTTTTTTTGTTTTAATAATACTAAAGTTTTTCACAATTATGACACGAGAAGTTAATGCATTAGTTTCTGAGACTTTATGGCTCTTCATGGATCTCCGAGAAAAAAAAAGTGGGGGAGCTCATGGAGTGGCAGAGTGGTTTTACAGAATTATAACATTTTTATAATAATTGTTAAAAAGATCATTTGAGAATTGAATGAATGAGACAATGTGAATTATTGTAAATATCTATATTTATAAGATTTTCATATTTTTAATAATACAATGTCTCTTAATAACTATATAATAACGTGAGAAGTCAGTATACTCACTTTTGTGACAGTGCAACGCAGATAATATCAGGATTATGTCCCCTTAAATTCATTAAATGCTAGTTGGGATTGACCAAGCCTAGACTCCCGAAAAAAATGATAAAATGAGTTGCAGAAGAAAGAAGATCTTAAAAGTACAAGTTTACAATAATCTAAATATTTGAATTCTGACTTTTTCCATGGGCTTTGCCACAAACAACAGATAAAGCCCATTTCACACAATTAAAAAGATATCCAATCAATTAGGGAATATTCATGTTCCTTGCACTGTCAAAGTAAGATAAGGCATATTCCCAACTAATATTTTATATTTATTTCTTGTCATTCATTGTATTAATTCAATCATTTAATCTTTCAGCATGTAAATTTAATTTTTTTTCTTATAAAATCGAACGATGGACAATGGAAAAGAGAAACAATTCTTTCTATTTCTTCATTTTTTAATGAGTTTAGCATTTATAGAGTACTATTGTTATAACATGAGATAAAATTGGTTCTGTGGATGTTGGAGAAAAGATTTTCATTAAGATCTCATCCATCGTATTTATTTATTCTTTACAAAAAAAAAACAAACAAAAAAAAATGACTGAAGTTGAAAATTTGTTGAAAATTGTTGAGTCTGGCTCAAAAAGAGTTTCAATCGCAGGACAAATATCCTTTCATAAAAAAAATGTAAATATCCGAGTTATGCACGAGCCTGCTGAAGAATTATCTCCATTCGAAAACTAGACTGTATATTACACCATAATCGATGTACCATTGATAATAAATAGCACGAATAATCATAGCAATAATAAATTCCCCGAATTGTACATGAATTATCCATTCGTCACAATATTATGAATTCAAAGGGCTGGAATAGCATCTGTTTTCTAGGGTCAATGTGATCCTGGGGCTGTTGAGGGGATTCCATGATTGGGTACTGCTGTTGTTGTTGCTGCATGCTGCATCTGACATTATTCTGATGCATTTTATTGCACATATAATGCATAACAGGAGATTGATGATGTTGCTGATGAAGTTGACGAGGGCTATGAGCTTGATGGTGCTGATTTTGAACAGGCTGATGATGCCCCTGCTGATGATGCTGATGAGGACTTTACAGACCATGTACATGAGCTGACTGATGATGTAGCAATTGGGATGATTGAATTTGCTGTGAATAATGATGCTGAACAGGATACTGACAAATAACTGATTCCCGATGGGATGGAGTCGATATCTGGTTATCACATGACTCAATGATAATGTTATCATCCACTTACATGGTAAAATGCCTTGCGAGTTCATCGCGGATATCTCTAGCCGTAACAGCTTCTATTAGAGCATCATCATTATCAATTGAGTCCTCTACAATTCCATTCTCAACATTATTTTGGTGCTCCAAATCGATGATCACGTTGTGCAATAAGCAGGTGGTTTTGATTATTAAATTAGTAGTCTCAGGACTCTTCTCAATATTTGTATAATAAATACGCCATTTCTGGCTAGTCAGAGCGAACGCATTTTCTACAACAACCCGAGCCTTAGACAATCGCTTGTTGAAGGCTTTTTGAGCTTGTGATAGATTACGGCCACGATAAGGCTTCATTAAAAACTCAGATAGAGGGTACGCTCCATCTCCGACAAAAAAATATGGCAAGTATAAGTTTGAATTATCAACTTTACTTGATTGTGGTATCACAATTTTTTTTGTCATTAGGGCTTTGTAAAACTGAGATGCTTTAAAAGTTGTGGAATCATGCTGGCACCCAAATCCGCCTACATCTATAAAAATGTACCTGTAGTTGGCGTCGACCACAGCTTGCAGGACAATAGAATGATAACCTTTAAAGTTATAATAGAGCTTTCCTGAATTAGGTGGTTTCTTCACAGCGACGTGGCGTCCATCGATTGCGCCAAGGCAATGCGGAAATTTCCATTTCTTTTGGAAATCTTGGGAAATTTTAAGGAAATCACTCACTGAAGGAACTGGCATATGTCTTGATGTCAGTGTCAACCAGAAGGTATTCATTGTCTCAGCAATGATCACAGAAACCGTCTTGATCCCCATCTTAAAGGAAAACGCCAACGTAGAGTAGGTGCTTCCTGTTGCCAAAAACCTAAAAAATTTTTTTTGTACTTGTAAATTGCTCAGAAAACGAACAGTCAATTGCATCTAAAAATGGAATCTGATTGGAACTTGTTAATTTCAATATCAATTCCTTGAATTAGCATGAAAAAATTACCTGATAGTGAGAACCAATCTTTCCTCTGGCATAATTGGTTGGGAGTGTAAATTACACCAATTTTTCACTAGCGACGGACCAATATTTGACAACACATAATCAAACGTTTGGACGGTCATTCTCATGTATTCCAGAAATTTTATAGGATTTTCCCTAATCGCAGGAAACAATGTAACGTATTCTCCGTTGGTTGAACGACTATTATTTAGCCGGTGAGATATATTGAACTGTGAATTCATTGTTGATATTAGTGTCCACTAATACACTGTCAATAGCCACATGAGGTTTGCCGGAAACCGTCATGAGGAATGCGACATTGTCAAGTTTCATCCGGTTGCGTGCGCACGAGTTCACACACGAGACAGTCGATAACGCAGATAAGGATTTTATTATCGAGCAGACCGTGTTTTCATCGATGAAACTTGAGCCCGCTCGGGCGCAATCGAAGCTCATCGGATGAGTTCGGAATAGTCCGAATGACGCTCGAGTCTCCATCGGACGGCGATCGAACGGAGCTCGAGCGACGTCCGAACGGAGCTCGAACGACGTTTGAACGGAGCTCGAACGATGTTCGAGCGGAGTTCGGATTATTTTCGAGCTATGGACGTATAATAGCTCTAGATTGTGAATTTCCATGGTGTTCGCTGTAAATCGAAAAATGTTTTATTGCAAAATTATTTTCAGTTAGAAATTTAATGGGGAAAAAAGATATTTATTGATGATGTGATTTCTGTCAATTTCTTAAATATATTAAAAATGGTGAATAAGTTGTGAACGAACATTTAGTATAAAAAAGAGGCGAAATTGGAGAAAAATTGTGGTTCACGAAGAATTTGAATGTTAAAAAATCGTAGACGGACGTTTTACGAATTAATATTAAGTCATCAATTCCAATTCGGAGCTGAGTGGAAGGTGCAATTTGGAGGAGAAGTTTTTGGTGAGCATAAGGAAGGCTCAGGAAATGTATTTAGGTGACTATTATTCAATGTTTATTCCAAAAATAACCGATAAATTTTTTTCTATTTAAAAATTTTTTGAATAACTCATTGAATAATTTGATTCAACAAGATCATTATAATATTATGGAGGGGACGAGCTATGAAAAATCCTCAACAACATGAAAGAAATGTGTGGATGATTCAGAGAAGTCCAGGATTACGACTGACTCCATGATACAACTGGTCGACGACCTTCGAACGATTCCCAATGACAACAAGTACATCAATACTCCGATGATCGTCTATCTCTACAGTTTCGCTCTGAGCAAAAGAAATAAAGAGGGTAATCGAGAAAAGACAGTCAGAGTTATGGAGAAATCCTTCATCAAGAAAGAAAGCCACTTGCCTGCCTTGCTGGAAGAATCTACAACAGATCAAGTTCGTGGAGGGTCGACACACTGATCAAGAGAGCCTGAAGAGTGCCATGCAGTAGTGCAGAAAAGGATTTAATGTTCAACCGAACAAGTACGAATTCTCCAAGAGTGAGGAGCAGCACATTGGAATAGTCCTGAACAATTTGATAGGCAAGAAAGGCAATCTCTCAAGTCTGAAAGAATACTGAGACGTTGCAACATTCTTCGAGGTCTCTGTTCTCACCGAGGATTACACCAAGGCCCTGCAGGCAGGTGAGTGCATGTTGAAGCTGAAACCTCCAAGCTGGTACCTAAAATTTACTATTGGAAAAATTTCCCTTATCGATAGATTCAGGAAGAAAAACGAGGATACTAAAGTCTCTCCAGAAGAGCAAGTCTTCATTCGTTTTTCGATGGATTTCTTCGCTGAAGCAACTAAATCTGAAGTGAGGGATAATATTAGATTTTCTCTCCTGATTCTTCAGCCCACAAAGTTCTTGATGCCAAGTTATGACAATGCGAATCTAGGGGCTGAGGAGAAGTCCATTCAAATCTGAAATCTTTGTTTGGACAGCATGAAAAATTAACAACAAACAGGTCCATGACTGGCTGTTCACTGCTAACACGACTCGAAGTATCAGTTTATAGAAGAAGTTCTTTCCCTCGAATGCAGACAGAGATTCTACGAACTCGTCCTCGAAATGACGGCTGATGAAGAACATATGGTGACAAATCTGGATGCCTACATGACTGATAAGCAGATGAAGTTCGAGTACGAGCTCGATGATCAGGGTAAGAGGAGACACAGGAACATCGTGCAGTATTTGGAATCTGTCAGTGAGGATGGATTATCCAAGATTTTCGTGGAACAAGTGAAAACAGAATGAATCCACTATTTCTCATTAGACGAAGCAGATCCTCGACGGAGTGAAGTATCTTCATGATCAGAAGATTGTTCATCGCGATATGAAAGGTAATTGATTGGGAATTATCATGAAAACCTGAAGTTTCGAGAGATTACACTGAATGAAAAAATTATTATTATTAGATAAATGACAATAAAATAGTTATGAAAGATTCAGTATTGTAATGGGACGTTTTCTATGTCGTTGCAGTTATTATCAACAAATTAATCAATTTCAATACCAAATACTATTACTTAGGAGTGAATAAATTGCATAGACTACCACAAACGAGATGAAAAGTTTTTCAACAATAGCTTCAGTGCAAATCAAGGTGATAATTATTTTAGCATTCTTTGTATCCGTAGGATTACTCTATATTATTCCGGTCTAAGAGAGCAGAAAAATTGCTTACGGAAGCAATCAAAAGTCATAATTCGACTTTCCGAAAAGAGATACATCTCTCTTATAAACTTTATTATACAACTAAAGTATGATGAATTTGCCACAATGGCTAACCCGTCCACCTTACCTTATCAACTATTCGATTTCACTAACTGCACATCGTATAGTTCCCTATCATTAGTACAGGACGAAAAATATCAACTCTTTTTCTTTTTCATATTCATTAGAGACGCTCACTATACAAGCACCAATTGTGGTTTAATTCTATGATATGATGAGACTATTACGCAATTAGAGAATTTTTTCCAAACCGAAGTATCTGTGCTCAAGATTAGGAGCAATAAAAATCGTGGCGGAAGAATTTTTCTTCCAGTCACCAATCATTTATAACCTGTGGAAAGAATATCATTGACCTTAACTTTGAATCTAATGATAATAATATCACCCGGAAGTAGCCCTGAAAAAAATTTTTCATTGAGGTTTCCAATTTTACATAATGTAGTTAAAGAAAGTCTATATATAGATTTTCTTTAACCACATTAAGTGCACACATTGGTGCATTTCGATTGGATATTCATATAGGAATACCCAATTGAAATAAGTTGAAGGATCATAGCACAAAATGCTAAACGGTTCAATACCAGTCGTGACTGGTTAGTTATGGTTTCTCCCACCTGGATACATGCCTCAACCACTCATTTGCCGCGATCGATGTTCAACATGGTTCGTTGTCAGGAAGAATAGAGGAAGGAGGCCGAACTCCATACACTAGGCATAGGGCAGAAGACCGGGCTGGTCGATGTTATAGGTGGCATTAGGATCGCCCAGTTGCACGACGGCGGGTGGGGGATAGTTGGGCTGATATAAATTACGAAGATTGCATATTTTTTCTTGATTATTTTTCCCAATCGGATTTCGACCAATCAGAGCGCAGTATTTGAGGCTACCCGACAGTTTTATTTCGGATACTTCCTCGTAGCTTTTCAATATTTCGCAGTAGTTCTTCATTTTTTTTACCTGCATATTTCGCAGTAGCTCTTCATTTTTTCAGCTCATTTCAGATAGAATCTTATATTTGACATGAAAATCGGGCTATTCTATTAACATAATTAGTTCAAACCTTCCCCAATTCACCTGCTGATATTATCCACTGCACTCTGTTTAGCCAAAATCCAATTGGGAACAATAATCCGACAAATACCCCTCGAGATTCAAAATGAATCGGGTATTACCCTCAAGCTCCCCTGCCAACAAACCATCGTGCCAAATTTCGCAGAAAAATCCCTCGCGCAAGCGTAGTATTTGAGGCTACCCGATAGTTTTATTTCGGATACTTCCTCGTAGCTTTTCAATATTTCGCAGTAGTTCTTCATTTTTTTTACCTGCATATTTCGCAGTAGCTCTTCATTTTTTCAGCTCATTTCAGATAGAATCTTATATTTGACATGAAAATCGGGCTATTCTATTAACATAATTAGTTCAAACCTTCCCCAATTCACCTGCTGATATTATCCACTGCACTCTGTTTAGCCAAAATCCAATTGGGAACAATAATCCGACAAATACCCCTCGAGATTCAAAATGAATCGGGTATTACCCTCAAGCTCCCCTGCCAACAAACCATCGTGCCAAATTTCGCAGAAAAATCCCTCGCGCAAGCGTAGTATTTGAGGCTACCCGATAGTTTTATTTCGGATACTTCCTCGTAGCTTTTCAATATTTCGCAGTAGTTCTTCATTTTTTTTACCTGCATATTTCGCAGTAGCTCTTCATTTTTTCGGCTCATTTCAGATAGAATCTTATATTTGACAGTCCATGAAAATCGGGCTATTCTATTAACATAATTAGTTCAAACCTTCCCCAATTCACCTGCTGATATTGTCCACTGCACTCTGTTTGGCCAAAATCCAATTGGGAAAAATAATATGACAAATACCCCTCGAGATTCAAAATTAATCGGGTATTATCCTCAAGCTCCCCTGCCAACAAACCATCGTGCCAAATTTCGCAGAAAAATCCCTCGCGCAAGCGCTCGCGAATTTTTAACCTGCAAAACTTGACACCCTCATTTGTTTGCAACGAAGCTATCGGCACATACCCGATAATTTAGACGCTCTTGGAGTATTACTACTGAAATATTAGGAAATTATCAAGAAGGTATTGGAATTGCCATAAAAAATGATTTACAAATTGATGTAATGTATAAAAATATGCCAGTACCATAGATAACGTTCGATAAAATTCCATCAGTTGAAAATGTATCGGGAATTAAAAAAACGTATAACAATAATAAATGAATAATCACAGAGTGTTAACGATATCCAAGTATCTTTCAAAATTTAATGCAGCCTACACTATCGATTTCGATATTTTCACACAACGAATTTGTTTATTTCACCGCAGAAGAAAGCTGATGCACTTTAATCTCCTCCGTTGTAGTATTCTAGAATAATGGACGTCGAAATTCGGTTAGAACTGATCTTGTCACTCTGAGAAATAGTGGAAGGAATTATGGAAAAATTCATTCGAAAAAGTATACTTTCGATAATAAATGTTTATTAGATAATAACCAATGTATTAAAATTATTAGAAATCTAACAGAATCTCTCTGGTATCTCTAATAACACCTTTACAATTTTGAATCTTTTCTACATTTTCTCTAGTGATGCCGCGAGACATTTTACGAGACATCACGAGACAATATTTTGGAGGGATTGTCCCGGTCTCAGTGAACACGGCAATTTTTGGTCTCGTTTCAGTCTTGAAATGCGCAGTATCGACTCCTCTCGTGATGACTGAGTTAATTTATCTCATCTCGGTTTCCAGTCTTTCGCGTGTTTTATCTGTAGAAAACCGAGACGAGACAAACCGAGACGAAAACGGAAATTTTACAATAAAAATTACGAAAAGCTTGAGACCGAGATGAGACATATTAACTCAGAGTTATCATGAGAGGAGTCGATGCTGCGTATTTCGTGCCTGAGTCGGAAGCAAAGATTTGCATGTTCATTAAGACCGAGATCATCTCTCCAAAGTTTTGTTTCATAAAGTGTCTCGCGGCATTTTTGCTTTTCTCGTCTTCATTTTGCTGGCAGAATGGTATTTGTTAATTCTTTTTGCTAGGATTTCTGTTCATACCCGAATAAAAAGTAGTAAATGCATTTTTATGATTCAACAAATGGGCGTAACGACTCTTGCAAAGAGGAACTTATATGGAAAACATCCATAGTATGTTTCATGCCATTTAATAGACTTATTTCGAATTTATGTATCTTTCTCTCACTACAGTTCGACCTCCTTCCTCTATTCTTCATGTTCATTGTATTAGTTCTTATGACTCGCGCCTATATACGCCTCATTAATAACACTTCAATAAATGATTGATCTTAAATTTCAATAGTTGGTGATGTTATTGGTCTTGAATTATCTCATTAAAGCCATGAATGGGTGACGCAGGTTGGGAAAATTGCACGGGCAGGACCCGGTTTAAGCATGGCGGCCCGGTTGCCGGTCTTCGGGGTCCATTTCTCAGCCGAGACCGTGTCGGACTTGGTTGAAATCTGAAATAATACACACAGAGAAACCTGAACGTAAATTACGTTTAAGAAATCGTGTTTTATGCTTTCTGGAACGTATTTTACACTTGAAGTTGATGCGTACATTACCTCAAAATCGCCGTAAATTACGACTACATAGTCGTAATTTACGATTTCATAGGCCTAAATTTCGATGATTTTTTTTTACGGCCTTGGAGTCCCTTTTCGGGTCCCATTCAGCATTCTATCCAACCCTATGCATGCGGCTGTGGATTCTACACTGTACCGCATTCGCACTCCTATAGAACATAGAAGTAGCATGGAGAATCCACAGAAAACCCATGCTGGTACAGGCGGTTCCTCTATTAGCAACCGTTGAAAAATTCGGTTCCACGGGAAATCGAACTCACAACCTTTTGCACACTAGACTTGCGTCTAATCCACTCGGCCACCGACGTCGGTACGATAATTTTCTTCGTATCTTACATTTACCTGATTTACCATTTATATAACTAACCCTCCCTCTCCTCGCGTAGACGACTTACAAGGAAAGGTCCCCAGGTGTACCTCACCGATATTTGCTTCCGAATGGAAGCTTTGTAATCGTCCGATTTTCTCATTCTCTAATTTTCATTGGAAATGATGTAGAATGGTCTGAAACGTAAAAATACAAAGTTAGGCGACCATGTCTGTATGTGAATATGTCCACAGCCATCTTCCCGATGGCCAATTTTTAGAAAATTGAGTAATTAAGTGGCTAAAATAATTCAAAAAAATTTCAAATTTTGTCAGATTGTAGGTCTTAATGAGCACTAATTTTGTGCACAATTTCAGCCCGATCAGTCAAGTAGTTTTTGAGATAAAGCGATTCGTTTTTAAATTGTTTTCCACGAATATCTTTAAAATTATTGGACTGATTTAGATTTTTTTTTCAAAATATTCGTCTCGATGTCCTCTACCTAGACCTACAAAAACAAATATACCCGTCCATACAAAGTTTTTGAGATATTTCCCCTTTTCTGTTTTTTCATTAAAATCCTTGTACGTGCGCTAACGTGTGCAAAAATCGAGATATTAACTTGAAATTTAGATAGAATATTCCTCCTGTGATAACAAAGGTTCGCATTGAAGATGGGCTCAATCGCACCAGTAGTTTCGGAGATATTCAACGTTTTCTGAAAAATCTATTATGTTGAATATCTTTGAAACTTCCCAACCGATTCCACTTTTTTGTTTTCAAAATATTCGTCTCATTTTTTTTCTGTATTAAATTACTCATTCGAAGGCGTTTTTATCGACATAGGTTTCGTTTATAAAGCTTGACTGTTTCAATACTTTATTGAACAAAAATAGGTTTTTTCATACACCATTTCGGTGTAAAAACTCTCAATTTGGTTGAATCTCATTGAAAATTGGTGCTTTTGATGGAAAATCGAAAAACTAAAGCGACGTATTTCAGGGTTGCCGCCAACCAGTCTTTCAGGGGGGAAACTACCCCTTGGAATGGTTTACCGTGGTCAACTCAAAGTTCTGCAAACTTGCATGATAATTCTACATAAAATACTATGAATAATATTATCCAACCATTACTCATGATATTTTAACCATTTTCTACCCTAAGCGCCCGTATCGAAAATTTTACTAGGTTAATTTTTTTCATCCTCTTCTGAAACTGTCGATCCCAAATGACGATAATTTGGACTTTTAATTTGCACACGGCCAAAAACTGCATATCACGCGATTGCAAACAATAAGGAAATGGAATCAATATATTATTGCTTCCAAAGTTTGTATTTCGTCTTTAGGATCATCCTCAAATATTGTAATCATACCTTGCGGTATGTCCTCATTGGCCGGCGGCGTCTTGTCGATTTGAATTCACTGTTCATATTTATGCAAGTACTTTAAATATTGAGAATGCATGAGAAAAAGAAGAATCAAGTTCCAATGCGTGAATTTGTTCTTTATGGATGTTTTTTTCCAATCCCCATATTATTAGTATGACGCAAGAAAATTCATTTTAATGACTAACAGATTGACCCCAACCGATGGGACCAAAAAAATAACGTTATTTTTAAATACACTATCGATACGCATACGAGCTACAAGTATTTTTACGATAAGAAAATACGTACATTTTCGAGTTTTTGTGCCTATCGGACCGTGCTAAAACCAAGTAGATTCTCGTCATCACAAATACTATTGTGGCGTAGTGCAGTCAATAGAGAAGAATATATTGTTTGTTTGGTAAGTTCAGTTTATGATACATGTGGAATTTATAAGATAAAACGGAGTAAATTCAAACGGTGGGGATAAAGAAGAAAAAGGAGCAAAATGGCATTATCAAGCATTTATTTGGGCGTTTTCATCACGTAATTATGTCATTAGAATTCAAATCTAGCCACGGCAACCCGTAATGCGGTAAAGGGATCGGACGAAAATTATTTGTATGCTGTTAATAAATTCTGCCCCGCCGATGGATTTTGCCATTTTCTTTCTCCTATGTCATTTCATATGCTCTCCGCAATTGAAGGAATTATAAGAGTGCTAATTATAAAACTGATATGGTTGACGAACATTTGACAATCATCAAATAGCGTCAGCTAGAGTTATTGAATAGAAAATGCATATAATAATAATTTCAAATCATTCTTGTACGAAAAAAGATGAGAATCAATCCCCTTAACGTTCATCACTTGTTGTTGGTGACTTTCAACGATTGTCATTGGAAAACACTCCAGTAACACAGCGAGAGATAGAATTAAAAGGAAAACTCGAACAAATTCTACTCGATGCCATGAATGAATTCAATGGTGTAGACATTATTGAAGAGGAAACACTTGCATTCCAGGAGACTTATAAGGATGTATCAATGGAAATTGTAGAGGATGACGATAACATACTAAGTTTTGATGATAATGGCGATCAATGTTCAATTGATTCGGACGGATTGACACCTAATTATAAAATAAAATCCGTGGAATGCTGGAGAAGCGGACAATCGAAAAATTTGGCATTAAAAACGGTTCAAAATCGATTTCGCGAAGTTAAATAAATAATCCAATTGAAGCGTTGAGCTCATACGCTCAATAAGGGGCGAACTTACAGAGAAAAAATAGGCAGCATTTGCCACTTCGTTCCGGAAAATTTTAAAAACTCCGTTGAAGCGGAACACATTATACATGATATAGATTTGTAAAGATGGGCTTTGTAAGCCCAGAAAGATATTGGTCATGAGGATATTCGTTTCAAAACATCCTCACATTGGGTGAAAATTTTCAAAAGAGCTCATAGAATTGTAAGCAGAAAAATGAATGAATCCATAACAAAGAAAACACTTAAAGGTGCAGACTATTTGCAACAAACAGCCGATAATTTGGTCTCCGATATCAAGCAATTAATTATGAATGGAGGTTCGGAAAATATTTTTAATTCAGACGAAAGGGGTTTCCAATTGGAAATCCATTCTGGACAGGGGGGTGTAACTCAAGCATTTTTCCTATAGAAGAGCGGTACTACACTTGTGTCGCCTCAAGTGTACTAAACCGTAGTGTGTCGCCTTTGTCGCCAGCTCTGTTTTGATAGTCAACTCTAACCCCAGAAATGCAAATAGTAGTAATCTCTGTCCATTAGAATGAAATGTAAATAATAATTATAAATTTACTGAAAACAAGAAAGAAAAACAATTAAATGACAAAAAAACTTGATTAAAATATTGCAAAATGCCGGTGTGTAAAGTGGTGGGTTGTACGGTTGGATATAATTCCAACCCTGATAAAGGACCCTGTTTTTCAACACCCAAAAACCCTGACGCTTTGGAAGCATGGAGGAAAGCAACTAAATTAATTAATCTGAAAAGTGGTGATGCGATTTGTCACAATCACTTCCGCTCGAGTGAAATTGAGGCACACAAAGTGATTAAAGATTCATGCGGAAGGATCTTAATGAAAACACCTTATAAATGTGTTCGACTTCAAAAAGGAGCTGTTCCCTCACAATTCCAGTGGACTATTGACGACACCAACAGTTCTTCCGAGGTGAGCAATCAAAAGTGTTTCGTGAGCACTCATTCCCGTCCGAGTCCAGATGTGCTTTCACCAAGTACTCCTGAATCGAACCTCGACTATGAAAGTTTGGATGTTCCAAGTCTTACTGAGAGCTCCGAGGAGTCCAAACGAAATTCTGATACTCTTCCAGAGATACGAACAAACTCAATCAACTCAGCACCAGATGAATCAACTGAAGGTATCGAACATAGAGGGACTACGCAGGATGAACCACTGGGGAGATCGAATTAGTTGGTAGGGATAAAATTGGAGGACTCGCCATAAAAAATTAGTGTTCCAGCAGGCTGGAGCCTACAGCATTTAATGCGCCATGATGAAGCTATATTGGTCATCTCCAAACGCGATTTTGTTTATGTAGACAACCAATGCAAAATCTACACTCTGAAAAAAATTGTGATAAGGCAAGATTTGCGAATTGAAGTCAGTATAACTTGATTCACATTTTTGCTTCTGTGTACATAAAAGAATCATTATAATTATATCTACTTCGCATAATGTGCTTCCAACCGTTCTCATTGATAAATCTTTTTCAATACTCCAATTAAGCCTTATTGTTTTCCCCGTACTATTAATCTTTCCATCTTTTAAAAATAAAAAAAATATTGCATTTACATCTAAAAGTCTCGTGAAGCTCACCGAATTTACTGTAGCCCCGCCTCCTATCAAACCCAAAGTTGCAACCCCCTGATTCTGGACGAACCTTAGCAGTCAAGGGGAATACGAAATTCTAAGTTTAGTGCAGTCAGTATCATCCGTAACTCATAGTTATACCATTTAGCCTTTGATTTCAGCTGATGAGAAACTGCTATCACCACTTTTCCTCGTGCTGCAGGAACCGACCGGTGAATTTGGACCGGTCGTGAAGAAGGATTTATTCAGGCCTTCCAGCATATATGTTATGTCTTCCTAATACGGAAAACTTACCTCAGGTATAAATAGATCAATATAATTTTCCAATGGCTGAACACTGACCTTTCGAAATTCCTCTAAATATCAATATTCAGATCACTTCAAAACTTGGCTTAAAAAGGTATATTTTCTACGAGTTAGGCCTTCGATTGTGTTATTAATCGATTCATGGAGTGGGCACTGCTCTTCCGTTGTAAACGAAGTTACTCCTAACAAGGAAATTATCATAAAATTCATTCCGAAAGGTACCGCGGGGAACATTGAAACAATGGGGGACAATGAAAAAATTTAGTGAAACATTTTTCCGACACTGTGATATTGATGAACGAGGAATTTAATCTTCATTTGAGGAATAATATCATCAAACTTCAATCGTTAGTGCATTACGAATTTTCATCTCCACGGTATGTAGTTGAAATTTTCATGGCATAAAAGCTGTTACATTAGCAAAAAACCCGAACATTTTGACAACTTTGTTGAATTCGGTTTTAAAAAAAATTCCAATATTCACTGTGAAGTGGACGGTTGTTCGAATAAGTATTTCTTTCATGACTATCATTATTGCACACATTATAAACCTTAATACGTATCAAGTATGATGAAAACTGAAACAAATATAGCGTATAAGAATTTTCATAGTGAGTAATAAATTTCAAAAGTTACTGCAGGGAAAGTACCGTACATTTAGTGAAGATGAAAATTCCATGTTGAATTAATTCTTCAGTTACTATCAAATAAATTTTTGATAACCGAGAAAATAACTTGAATCTGGTCAATGTCCTTTTCCTGAGGACCATCAATGGAGGGCTGTGCATTGGACTAGGGCCACCCTCATTTCGATAGAACCATATTTAGACTTATCATGATTAACAGTGTTGAATATACTGATCAATATACTGAGAAGTCAATAGCATAAATCAGGATGTGAGAATAGACTGGGTTAATTAATAAGAGGTTTAGATAAACATAAAGAAGCACGTCTGCTGTGTACAGTGTATTGGAACTGACTATCGTACAGTGTCCCTGGCTGTGCCGGGTGTTACTGTGTGTATACATAGCATGGTGTCTGTGTGTCAGTGTCATTGTGTATGTGAGTGTCAGATCATCGTTGTATTCCAACACTTCCCCTCAACGATGGTTGGTATAGTTGGTGATGAATGTTCATTTATTTTGAGATGATTTCCACTTCTGCCTCTCCTAGTCCAATGTTTTTTGTCATTGTTTTCAGCTTCTGTGGTCCCAGAGGCTTGGTCAGCATGTCGGCCTGGTTTACGTCAGTTGGGCAGTAGGTGATTTTAATTTTTCCTTCCTTTTCCAACTCTTTGGTGCGGTGATATCGCGCATCCACATGTTTTAGTCGGTTCGTCGGTGAGCCTGCACGAAGACTGTTTATGCAGGACTGATTGTCCTCATAAATTACTGTCGGTTGTGTCTGTTGTTGGTTGAAAAATTCTAGTAAATTCCTGATCCAAACACACTCCTTTGAGGCCTCTGTCAGGGCGACTAATTCAGCCTCTGTGGATGATAGGGTGACAATGCTTTGTTTTCGGCTACACCAGCTGATTGTTCCGCCAAATAGTTTGAAAATATATCCACTGTTGGATTTTCGGGATTCACGGTCTTCTGCCCAATTTGCGTCAGCATAAGCAATTAGATTTTGTTCCTCGATGTTTCTATTACTCAGTTTTAATTCGTAATCTTTTGTTTGTTTTAAATATCTGCATACTCTTCAAAGTTCCACTGAATCAACTTGCTTCGTGTCTTTAATGTGTTGAGCAAGTATTGCGACAGGTGCAGCGATGTCCGGTCTTGTATTCACTGAGGCATAGAGGAGTGATCCAATTAGTTTTTGGTAATGTTCGTCATTTTCAGGTGGTGAGTTAGCACGTAGTTTTTCGTAGCCGGGGTCCGTCGGCTGGTTGCTCCCTTTCGCATCACTGAGACTTGCTCTGATCAATATTTTTTCTATGTAGCTTGTCTGTTTGATTGAAAATTCACCATTCTCGTTCTGTCTCACTTGTATTCCGAGGTAGTGTTTCAGATTCCTCAAGTCTGTGATGCTGAAAAATTTGTTAAATTTTTCTTTTAATGCCTGGATTAGTTTATTTGATGAACTAACTACGATGATATCATCTATATGTACTACTAGGTACATGACATCTTTCCCATGTTTGAATTTGTAGAGACAAGGATCGTATTCGCTGACCTCAAAGTTGTAGTTCGTCAATACTTCATTTAGCCTGTTATACCATGCCTTTGCAGCTTGCTTGAGGCCGTAAAAAGTTCTATTTAATTTACAAGCCCAGTCCTCGCGCCCTTCGGTGATGAAACCTGATGGTTGTCTCATGTAGATATTTTTATCCAATTTTCCATTGAGGAAAGCAGTTTTTACGTCGAAATGCTTTGCTTCGTAATTCATTTTTCCTGCAATGGAGAGTAGTGTTCTAATTGTAGTCGGTTTCATAACGGGTGCGAAAACTTCGTCGTAATCTACTCCGTATTTTTGTGTGAAACCCTGAGCCACCAGTCTGGCCTTGAATTTATCCACCTTTCCATCTGCATGTTGTTTAATTTTGAAAACCCATTTGTTTCCAATGGTTTTCTTACCTTTCGGCACCGGTTCCAGGTCCCACGTATGATTTGCTTTGAGCGAGTCCATCTCCTCTTGTATTGCTCGTTTCCACTGTTCCGCATGCGGCCCTGCAAGTGCTTGACGCATAGTTTTCGGTTCCGAATCGTCCAGGGTGTCTTCAGTATCACTCTCGTCATATCCATCGCCGTCCTCCAGGTCATCAGTGCTGCTGGTTGAGCTTGTTGTTGAATTTGTTGGTGCTGGGGTTTTCGCTAGCCTTTCTGCTAGGGGTGTGTCGTCAGAAGATTCATCGTCTTGGTCTGATAATATTTCTGGTGGCTGCTGTTGTATGTCTTCCCCTGGATTATTAATTTGGACATTGTTTGTTGTTGAGGTATTGTTCCAAATTGACTCGGAGGGATAAATGTAGTTTCTTTTGTCTTGGGAGTTACTTGTTGGGTTGAAGTTGCTGGGGCGTTTTGTTCGAGATAGAAAACCGGTTGTTTTTCTTTTTCAGCACGGTCCAATTCCAAGAAATGAACGTTTCTACTCACATAAACCCTGCCAGTTTGTTTGTGCAATAATCTATAGGCTTTCGATTCACTTGAATAGCCTATTAGAATGCATTCTATTGCCTTTTTATCCAGTTTGTTTCTGCGTTGTCGTGGTATATGGGTGTAGGCTTTGCACCCAAATGTCCTCAAGTGAGTGACATTTGGCTACGTTTGATGCCAGAGCTCGTACGGTGTAGTTGACCTTGATCTTGTTGGTAGTAGATTTCGTAAATAAGTTGCCGTTAAGGCTACTTCTCCCCAATATTTGTTGGGTAGGCGAGCATCGATGAGCATTGTTCTGATGGCTTCTACTAGGTAGCGGTTACGTCTCTCCGCGACACCGTTTTGCTCCGGAGTATAGGGGGCTGTGAGCTGGATTTTTATCCCATTTGCGTGTAGATAATTTTTCAATTCTCCACTCATGTACTCCCCTCCACAATCTGATCTGAAATACTTTGGCTTGCGCCCAAATTGTGTACAGCAATATTCCACAAAATTTTTGATAATTTCACGTATTTCAGACTTCTTTTTTAATAGAAAAACATGTGTGTACCTGCTGTAATCATCAATCATGGTGATGATGTATCTGTTACCACTGGGTGTTCTGACTGGCATGGGCCCACATAAATCCGTGTTGATCAAGTCTAACGTCTGTTCAGTGGTGCTATGAGACTCCTTTGAAAATGGCCTTCTCGCTGACTTCCCCTCGATACAGCTCTCACATACCTTTGTTATGCTACAGGTTTTGATATTGATACCTGTGGCTAGTTTCTCATTTGCTAATTTTCTTATTGCTGTAATGCTCCTGTGGCCAAATCCCTCATGCCATGTGTGGATGCAGGAGTCAGCGTGTTCTGCTGTAGTGGAGAATCCTCGATGCGGTGATTTTAGCTCATACATTTTATTTTTTAAGTCGGCAACTGCGAGCTCTGTATTTGCTTTGCGAATTTTCATGCATCCATCATTTGCTTGGATTTTGTATCCTTCCCTATCCAATGTGCTTATTGATATGAGGCTTGAGTTGAAATCGGGAACAAATAGCACATTGTTGAGTTTTATTTTTGTTTCTCTCCCCTGGCTGGTCGTGCATGATACGTGACCTGATCCAATGCCGTATACGTTGCTCGTATTTTGATTTGCGACTTTAACCGTGGACCTGTATTTTGGGTTCCATTCTTCGAAAATATCGCTATCATTCGTCATGTGAGACGTGGCGGCCGAATCCAAATACCATATCGATTTATCTCTGTTACTCATCATGGTACTGTGTCTTCCTTCGCTGTTGTCCTTGCTGTTGTCCTCTTCATTCGTCTCTGTTGATGCCTGTTGAATCCGTGCGGTGTAGGCTGTGAAGTACTCTGTTGTGCTGTCTTCGCTGTCGCTGTCCTCCTCGGCTGCTGCTGCTTTATTTTTCCTTTTTAATTTCGACTGATTTTCTTGCCATTTCTTAGATTTCGTACAATAGGCTTGGATGTGACCTGCTTGTTGGCAGAAAAGGCAAATGAGATTACGTTTGTGTGTTTTGTTTACCTTTTGGGCTGTCTCTGTCGGCTCATCATTTGAGTCTTGCATTTGTCTTCGTTTACATTCTGCGTTGAAGGTCCCCTTGACCAGTTTCATTGTTAATTCTTCCTCGCTTTTCGTTGCGATGGAAGTTATAACTGCTTCGTATGATTCTGGTAAACTATTTATAACTATTCAGACTGCAAATTCATCAACGGCCTTGCTCCCAAGGGATGTTAATTTATCAAATAGATTTTGGAGTTTGTTGAGATGTGCTGACATATCTTCTCCTTCCTTCAGCTTTGTTTTAAATAGATCTTTTATCACGAAGAATTTTGCCATGGGTGTGGACTTCTTGTGTTGATCTTTCAGTGCCTCCCATACCTCTTTTGCTGTTCTGGCAGTCGTGATGTGCGTGACTTGGTTGTCTTCATCTAGCAAACTGATGAGTATTAGCTTTTTCATCGTTTATGTTCCATTGCTCTTCACTCGTGCCACTGGGTCGAGTTGATGAAATTACATTGTCCCACAGACGATCTCTCCTTAACAGTTTTTCAACTTTAAATTTCCAGATCTGGTAGTTTTCCTCATTCAATTTTGTGATGCCGAAAGCATTCACTTTTTCGTCAACCATTTTTGACGAGAGAAGAAAATTCACTACACCTCAACTTCTGATTTTACTGAACTTGTAAGAAAAAAAAAAAACTTCACAATATTTTCAGTAAAGGCCCATAACCTGTTGAATATACTGATCAATATACTGAGAAGTCAATAGCATAAATCAGGATGTGAGAATAGACAGGGTTAATTAATAAGAGGTTTAGATAAACGTAAAGAAGCACGTCTGCTGTGTACAGTGTATTGGAACTGACTATCGTACAGTGTCCCTGGCTGTGCCGGGTGTTACTGTGTGTATACATAGCATGGTGTCTGTGTGTCAGTGTCATTGTGTATGTGAGTGTCAGATCATCGTTGTATTCCAACAAACAGGAGGTTGAAAAAAATACAGACTTTTAAAGTCTATGAAATATTGAAATAAAGCAAAAATAACGTGCTTGGTTCGTTCGGACCAAGTTTCGAATACGCAGAGTTCGGGACTGTTGGATTAAATTACATCATTTTTGTTCCTATACTAATTTTCCAATTTATACTAATTTCTAATCACTTTTCAATTTTTTAAAATACTTTCTGATAAATGAAAAATGTCACAAAAAATGAAAAAACACTCCCCTTGTAGATTTGCATTATGATAAACAAATAGAACATATTAATCAGACGATTTTATGCAGAATGATCATGCAAGTTTGCAGAAATTTGAGTCAACAGGAATAAACCATTCCCAGGGGTTGTTTACCCCCTGAAGGGCTGGTCGGGCGGAAACCCTGAAACACGTCGATTTATTTTTTCGATTTTCTATTAAATATATCCTCCGAATACCTCGCGACCTTCAAAATTCATCAGATATTTCCCTCAAGTTTTCCTGCATATCAACGATCGGGATCAGTTTTGCAGATTAAAATCCCGAGCGTGCAGCGCTCCCTCTCTGATCCCTCTCGCTGCTATGCAACAAAACATTTGGGAAATATTTGATAATTTTGAAGGTTCTTGGGTATTATAGCTGACAATTTTCTCAATTCCGATTTTGACCAATCAGAGTGCAGTATTCGGGGTCACGTGAGGTGTTTCACACTGATAATTTCCGCGGCTGCAGGGAAATTATCAGACTCATAATTTTCCTGTAGCCTGTCAACTGTTTTCTACGAATTTGACAGATATTCCTCATATTAAGAGGAAGAATTAATGAGATGTTGGAAGTGTACAGCAATACTAATTTATTGTCAAATCGCGACGTTTCGCTGCAAATCGCAGCTTCTTCAGGCTCTGAAAACCAAACATAAATTCCATGACCGAATGTCACTCTAAATTTTACAATAAAACTCACGCAAATACATTGTAATCAAAACAAACACTCTAGCCTTGTAATACTGAAAATTGCACAAATTGCGTAAACACTTGCTTGAAATATACAGAATTACATTGACACGTTTAGTACGTAGTCACTATACACTCTAATAAAATATGCGTGGAGCAACGACAACATATTAATTGATTAAAAATGACAAAATCCTCTAACAATAACATCGGGGTCTGCAGCAACACCTGTCATTAATCATAGCCGTGAACTATGCATTGGAGTGATAGAGGCGCCCCTCACGTATCTCTCCACAACCACGAACTATGAAGCGAGACATAGAAGGTACACCTCCCGCCTCCCAACACAACCACGGAGTATGCAGACACATTCCTCATATTTTGGTGAAATGTGTCCCGGAACCCCGAACACTGCACCTCGATCGGCCAAAATCAGAATTGAAGAAATTATTCTCCGAATACCCCTCGACCTTCAAAATTCATCGGATATTTCCCTCAAGTTTTCCTGCATATCAACGATCGGGATCAGTTTTGCAGATTAAAATCCCGAGCGCGCAGCGCAGTCTGCAAAACTGATCCCTCTCATTGCTATGCAACAAAACATTCGGGAAATATCCGATAATTTTGGAGGTCTCGTGGTATTACTACTGATTATTTTTGGTAATCGGATCTGGCCTTCCCTGAGCCAATCAGAGTTCAGCATTCAATAACATGAAGTACTTCCCAATTAAAATTACAGCGGTTATTTCCCCCTAGCTTTTGATAATTCCCCTGTAGCTTTTAATAATTTCCCTCTAGCTCTGCAATTGTTTCTCTAATCAAATAACTGTCAAATATTATCTGTGGAGTGAAAGAAGGTCATCAAGAAAGTCAAAATCNGCCTGTCAACTGTTTTCTACGAATTTGACAGATATTCCTCATATTAAGAGGAAGAATTAATGAGATGTTGGAAGTGTACAGCAATACTAATTTATTGTCAAATCGCGACGTTTCGCTGCAAATCGCAGCTTCTTCAGGCTCTGAAAACCAAACATAAATTCCATGACCGAATGTCACTCTAAATTTTACAATAAAACTCACGCAAATACATTGTAATCAAAACAAACACTCTAGCCTTGTAATACTGAAAATTGCACAAATTGCGTAAACACTTGCTTGAAATATACAGAATTACATTGACACGTTTAGTACGTAGTCACTATACACTCTAATAAAATATGCGTGGAGCAACGACAACATATTAATTGATTAAAAATGACAAAATCCTCTAACAATAACATCGGGGTCTGCAGCAACACCTGTCATTAATCATAGCCGTGAACTATGCATTGGAGTGATAGAGGCGCCCCTCACGTATCTCTCCACAACCACGAACTATGAAGCGAGACATAGAAGGTACACCTCCCGCCTCCCAACACAACCACGGAGTATGCAGACACATTCCTCATATTTTGGTGAAATGTGTCCCGGAACCCCGAACACTGCACCTCGATCGGCCAAAATCAGAATTGAAGAAATTATTCTCCGAATACCCCTCGACCTTCAAAATTCATCGGATATTTCCCTCAAGTTTTCCTGCATATCAACGATCGGGATCAGTTTTGCAGATTAAAATCCCGAGCGCGCAGCGCAGTCTGCAAAACTGATCCCTCTCATTGCTATGCAACAAAACATTCGGGAAATATCCGATAATTTTGGAGGTCTCGTGGTATTACTACTGATTATTTTTGGTAATCGGATCTGGCCTTCCCTGAGCCAATCAGAGTTCAGCATTCAATAACATGAAGTACTTCCCAATTAAAATTACAGCGGTTATTTCCCCCTAGCTTTTGATAATTCCCCTGTAGCTTTTAATAATTTCCCTCTAGCTCTGCAATTGTTTCTCTAATCAAATAACTGTCAAATATTATCTGTGGAGTGAAAGAAGGTCATCAAGAAAGTCAAAATCAGTCGGTTTGGGAAGGATCCGATTACCAAAAATAATCCGTCGAATACCACTCGACCTCCAAAATTAATCGAACATTTCCCTCATGTTTTCCTGCGTATCAACGATCGGGATAAGTTTTGCACAAAAATCCCTCGCGCTGCGCGCTCGGGATTTTAATCTGCAAATCTTCTCCCTCTCGTTGCTACGCAACAAAACAATCGGAAAATATCCAATAATTTTGGAGGTCTCGTGGTATTACTACTGATAATTTTTTGACAATTTTCTCTGGTAGTTACTATATAAAAAAACAAAAGATCATTCAATTGAGTGAACCGTTCACCGAAACTGACAAATTCATTTCGTCTCATGGTGCAATTCTCTTGGCCGAAATTTGGATGGAAAAATTCTCTCCCGAATACCACTCGAGCTTCAAAATGAATCAGGTATTTCCCTCAAGGATCCCTGCACACAAACGAAGTCTTCGAGTTTTTCAGAAAAAATCACTCGTAATTTTTTAGCCTGGAAAACTTGATCCCTTCTTTTGTTTACATCGGGCGAGAGATTCATTTCTGAGAATTAATTTTTTTGAATTGATTTTCAATTGAATCTCGCGCGTCTGTGCTTGTCCGTATGGAGAAATACCTCATCAGAGGTTAATGGATCTCAGTAGTTCCTTCCTGAATACTGAGAGATCGAAATGGCGTATGGCTGCGTCTTCGTAATCATTCGGTGGTGATCACAGACAGAGGTTGGATCTTTAGGCCACTCAAGTGTCCTTTAAATTTTTACCTGGAGAGGGCTACGCAGAACCAAATTTACGGCATAGTCTATTCCCATTACGTGTGCCTTTTCGACGGTATTAACGGGCTCTAAATACGTGTTCAACTTGCAGTGGCTTATAATCTATAATCCCCTAAAAAATACAAATTAATTAGTGTGACGTCATGAGCCAAGCAAGGTATGAACATGTTCAATTATAATATGATAATGATATCGAAATCTCCTCAATAATCATTCTTTTCAAATTCTTCTTGTAGGAGCTTGAGATAACATGGAGTGCATCGAGGCACCAATTGGCGATCGCAACGTAGATGTAGGAGCCACCTAGTGATCATGAAGGTAACTGCTGTTGGGGGCAAACCAATGAGATCACTGGGCGCCACACTTAATATTATCGATTGTCGATTTCATATCTTGAAAAACAGAAATGTCTAAAAATTGTTCAAGGATAAGAAAAACATGTAGTGTTTCGGGCTGTAGACCAGGGGGTATTCAGAAAATTAGCTTTCATCGGTTCCCACAGTAGGAAGTAGATCGGAAAAAGTGCCTGGAACGTCTGAAAGTGCCTTATTATGTAGAGAGCATGCGAGTATGTAGCAAGTACTTCTCCACAGATGCATTCTTACCCCACAGTAAGTGAATCCAATTCATGAAAATAGATAGAAATTCTTTGGAATTAACCGAATGGCAATGAATGATGGGAATTTATATTGTACCCTGGTAAAACAGTCCGATTATTTCCGACTGGGTGATAAAAAATGAATCAGCGTTAATAATATTTCTGTCTTTGCCCGTTAAATTCCGATTGGCTGGTAGGTAGAGTTTGGAGTTTTAGAAAATTATGAGAATTAATGGGAACAAGGGTACGTAGCCGTTATCGTCCGATTACTTTCCAAAAAAGTGGTTGATAAATCTCATATTACGCAAATAAATATTTAAATGAGCAATAAATATTGAAGATTTATATGAGCAATATGAGATCTATCAACCACTTTGTTGGAAAGTAATCGGACGATAACGGCCACATACCCTTGATCCTATTAATTCTCATAATTTTCTCAAACTCCAAACTCTACCTACCAGCCAATCGGAATTTAACGGGCAAAGAAATCATTAACATTATTCAGAAACATTATTCACGCCGATTCATTTTTTATCACCCAGTCGGAAATAATCGGACTGTTTTACCAGGGTAGATTCGCTTCAAAGGAAAATAACCTTAAAATACGATGCCTTACCCCAATGCGTTACTCTCATTATGCATGTAAAACATGCATAAGTGCCATATCTAATAAATCCATCTGGCATTCTGTTCATTCTGAACTACTTGTGAAGCAGTTGCTCTTTCTTCAGAAGAATAGATAGCAGCCTCAGAATCTGGCAATCCTACAATAAATGCATACATTCATTCAGTCCACCATGCAAAATATTAAATATTTGTACCATCTGAGTCACGGCAAATTCAGTGACAGAGCAGTGAAAGGGTTCAAGTCAATTTTCACTTCTCGTCAATGTTTAATTAACATCTCGGAGTCTAACCCACATAGCAAATTGTTTTGTAGAACCTTTAGTAGAGCGAATTGAGAGCCACAATGAAGGTCATTACGAAAATTTCCCTATCTCTTAGGTTCGAACATATTCATTGAAAACTCATGTAAGAAGTAAGTTGAGCTGAGCCGTTTTACCGCTTAGCTACTGAATTAATTAATAGACCTGCACGAATCTCAGATTTCGTATGGATAATATTCACCTGCGAATGTCCTATTTACAAAATAATCATTTAATGGCTTATCAGGTACAAATTCTCTTGCAGCGTCCGTTTGATAACAACAGAATTTATCAATCGTAACAACTTGATCCTCTGAATTTTTTTTGGCTGATTTGATTTTACCCGACTGCTGTTTCAAATCTGTTGAGCTGATAAGGTCTAAATTCTCGAGACGTTTCCTGAAAAATAGCATAACAACAATGTTTCAAGAATTTCCCTACCATCAAAATTGAACCAAAGTTCGACAGAAAAGCCTCACCTATTAACATATAACAAAGTGGCAAAAATGTGCTTGCATTTGTTGCCTCCACCCGCTTTGCAAGAACAATGACATTTGATTTTCTTCACTCCACTAAGTATTTTTATAATTATATGAATGTCATGAATTTGTTGCAAGTGTGAGGATTGTCGACAAGCCGCTAAAATATGAATCCCCTTTGGACTTTCATTCCTTATCCCACCAAGAACAATGTGATCAGCTAATAATACTTTTCCCCCCGCACTGATGGGCCGTTTAGTATTCTCTAATAAAGTAATAATATTTGAGAGGAATATATTGAATTTAGATCGACTTGAAGCCATTCTGCTCCAAAACGACGTTCGAAAACATACCCTGATAAACACCGGATTATCTAGCGATCTCATTGACTAGCCCCCAATCGCAGTTACCTTCATGACCACTAGCTGGCTCCCACATCTACGTTGCGATCGCCAATATTACTCATACCCGCCGACTGCATGGAACACATCTACAGTTTCCTTAGTCCAGAAAATCGCCTCAATTTTGAGCAAGGTAAGGACGTTTCCATTGGTTAATCAAGTTCTTCACTTTTTTCTGTGTAAATAGTAAAAGTTCATGCAATCAATTATTTTGTTTTGTTTATTGTTTTTATATTATATAGATTTATTTAACTGCGATTGGTACATAGTACCGTTTTACAGGGATGGGTGCAACTGGACACAGTCAACTGAACACATCTGCAACTGACCACAGATCTGGTCAATTCGGCAACTGAAAACACACGTAAATACAAGAGGGTGAAACGTAGTGATATTGTCAACTTAGTCTTCCCTATCGACGAAGTCAGTTGATGATATACATGGGAGATGGCGCTGATAGGTTTAAAACGGAGNTATCGTAAGAACATCGTCAATCAATCGAACAAGAGTGAGGTGGTCATTCGCTAAGGTGTATCAAAACAAAGTATTGTCCAAGTCTCGTAATAAGATCGAATAAAAATAATTCAAAGTATTTTCACGCAAAGTATGGATAATACCTCGTAATAGTATGGTAAAAGTATGAGGCGGGTATCGGACAGAATATTTAAATGTCAAGTATCGTAAGAACCTCGTCAATCAATCGAACAAGAGTGAGGTGGTCATTCGCTAAGGTGTATCAAAACAAAGTATTGTCCAAGTCTCGTAATAAGATCGAATAAAAATAATTCAAAGTATTTTCACGCAAAGTATCGATGATACCTCGTAATATTATGGTACAAGTATGAGGCAGGTATCGGACAGAATATTAATATGTCAAGTATCGTAAGAACCTCGTCAATCAATCGAACAAGAGTGAGGTGGTCATTCGCTAAGGTGTATCAAAACAAAGTATTGTCCAAGTCTCGTAATAAGATCGAATAAAAATAATTCAAAGTATTTTCACGAAAAGTATCGATGATACATAGTAATATTATGGTAAAAGTGTGAGGCAGGCATCGGACAGAATATTAATA
>NW_021681295.1:0-202 GCF_001412515.2 Diachasma alloeum
CAATGTTCAAGGGACCCCCCATTCCTCCCTCTGCCGTGAGCCGATTGAAGAATCATTATCTTAGTACCTGAAAAACCCCCAAACAATAAAAAATAATTAACAAACTCATTTGTTAATTACTAAACCACTTTCGTATCGCTACTCTCGTCCGAGACTCGATCCGAGACTGGTTTCCACAATGTTCAAGGGACCCCCCATTCCT
>NW_021681295.1:11546-12004 GCF_001412515.2 Diachasma alloeum
TAAGGAATGAAACCAATGCTGTTCGATGGAGAATTAAATTCCCGATCCTTCAACCCTCGTTTCATTTCTTAATCTGTGTAATGAAAAAATTAAAACTGCGACGAACGTCGCGGCGCTATGAAAAACCTAATGGTTTTTCGGCGCCGACAACTCGCCCGCTAATTCAAAAATCGTATCTTTTCTCCTAATTAATATTAAGGGATGAAACCATCACTTTTCGATGGACAATTAAATTCCTCATCCATCAACCCCCGTTTCATCCCTTAATCTCTGCAATAAAAAAATTAATATTGGGACGAAAGTCACGGCGCTATAAGAAACCCAATTTTTTCTCGGCGCAGAGTGACACCCCAATAATGCGCCCGCTAATCAAAAAATTGTATCTTTTCTCCTAATTAATATTAAGGAATGAAACTAATGCTGTTCGATGGAGAATTGAATTCCCCATCCTTCAACCC
>NW_021681295.1:12315-12767 GCF_001412515.2 Diachasma alloeum
GATGGAGAATTAAATTCCCCATCCATCAACCCCCGTTTCATCTCTTAATCTCTGTAGTAAAAAAATAGAAACTGCGACGAAAGTCGCGGCGCTATGAAAAACCTAATGGTTTCTCGGCGCAGAGCGCTTCCCCAGTAATTCGCCCGCTAATTAAAAAATCGTCTCTCCCCTCCTAATTATCATTAAGGAATGAAACGAATGGTGTTCGATGGAGAATTAAATTCCCCATTCAGCAACCCCCGTTTCATCTCTTAATCTCTGTAGTAAAAAAATAAAAACTGCGACGAAAGTCGCGGCGCTATGAAAAACCTAATGGTTTCTCGGCGCAGTGACTCCCGACAACTCGCCCACTAATCAAAACATCGTATCTCTGCTCCTAATTAACATTAAGGAATGAAACCATTGCTGTTCGATGGAGAATTAAATTCCCCATCCATCAACCCCCGTTTCAT
>NW_021681295.1:13044-13214 GCF_001412515.2 Diachasma alloeum
TCGCCCGCTAATTAAAAAATCGTCTCTCCCCTCCTAATTATCATTAAGGAATGAAACCAATGGTGTTCGATGGAGAATAAAATTCCCCATCCAGCAACCCCCGTTTCATCTCTTAATCTCTGTAATAAAAGAATAAAAACTGCGACGAAAGTCGCGGCGCTATGAAAAAC
>NW_021681295.1:15692-17839 GCF_001412515.2 Diachasma alloeum
AGCATATAAATTATTGTTATTTCAAGTTAATGTAAAATACGAAAAAAGTGTGATAAAATCGACGTATAAATATAAAATTTGTTTTTTGGAGGATCATTGAAAATGAATTTGATCTTTCTGTTATTTGATATGAAACGTTGAAACGAAATGTACAAATTATTTTTCACCTAGTTTATAGTTTTTTCTATCCCCTTTGTTCTTCCATTCCAATTTTCGAGCCTTGTGTCTGATAGTCATTATTGTCATTTTCAAAAAAATTCGAAAACGCAGCTTTGCGTGGTTTCTGTCGGTGTGTAGCATGTAATAAACTTATTATTCAATCATTTCATAATGAATCACCAGAAATAATTTTATTTAAATGTAGGTATAGATAATTTTCACGTCGATTTACAATTTTTAGAGAAATTAGGAATATTTGAGAAGATTTTTCGAAGATTTAATGATTTTTTATTTATAGTTCTCAAATATTGTACATCAATGTGGACTTTTCTGGAATTTTTGAAACTTTTGGTCAACTGTTGGAGAATTAGACAAGTCAATTACTATTATTAATTTATTAAGTATTAATTTTCACGTATTTCCTCATAATTTTGTTATCAATTCATTGTTTTTTCATCAAAAACGAAAAAAACAAAACAGGAAATTATTTTTCATGTATTTTGAACACGCCGTACGCGGAGGGATACACCACCGTCCCACCGCGCATGCGCGCGTCGGTGGTGGGGGAAGTAGGGGTTAGATGGAAAGATCACTCTCATATTGTCGCCAGTATACTGCCGAATTACTCACGGACCCGACTCACATTCACCGACAATTCGACCGGGACGCCGCCTTTCCCGTGGGGTACCAACTAACATTTTTGGAGTCAGTCAAACCCCCCGATCCGGGCCACTACTCAGGTCTATCCTCTTTGGTCGAATGAGTGTCCACTCCGAGAGTCCCTAGTTTCGGACTGATCCACCAGGGATGGGAGAGACTGCCACAGTATCACAACGGCTTTAGGATGGTGGGGGGAGAAATGAATTTTCCAATCGGCGGAGCCCCTCCGGGCTCACTCAGAAACTGCTCACGGAGAACCGTTCGGCGTTAAACCGCGCTTTTGAAAATTCATTTCTCCGCTCCTAACTGAGATTAAGAAATGAAACCGATGTCATTTATTAAAAATACAATTCTCTATCGGTAGGCTTTAGTTTCCTTCCTTCATCTCAATTACGGAGGGGAGAAATTAATTTTTGAATGAGAAGAACTTGTCCGGAGATACTGCGCGCTTTGAAAAATTCATTCCTCCTCTCCTAATAGAGATTAAGGAATGAAACCCCTGTTACTTATTGAGAATATAATTCTCCATCGATAGATGTTGCTTTCATTCCTCCATCGCAATTAGGGGGGGTGGAATGAATTTTCCAATCGGGGGAGGCTCTCCGAAGAGCCGTTCGGGGTTTCTCCGCGCTTTTGAAAATTCATTCCTCCGCTCCTACTTGAGATTAAGGAATGAAACCGCTGGCATTTATTGAAAATATAATTCTCGATCGATCGGCTTCGGTTTCATTCCTTCATCTCAATTAGAGAGTGGAGAAATGAATTTTTTAATGGGAAGAACTTATCCACAGTCACTCCGTGCTTCGAAAATGTATTTCTCCTCTCCTAATTAAGGTTTAGAAATGGATCTGCGGTTCATTAATTGAGAATTCAATTCTCAATCGTTTGGCGTTCGTTCCATCTCTCCATCTTAATTAGGGAAGGAAAAATTGATTTTCATATTGAGAGCATAATTCCAGGGTCAGTCGGCGTTTAAAACCGGAAGGTTTTCCTCAACGTCGTTGGGATACTCATCATAGCTTGGGCAATCCTGCGATTCCCCCCATATAGGTGCTTTCCCCCACTCTACGCCGTTATCGACACTCTCATACGCTCTCTGTTTTACTCACAGGTACGTCCTAGGCGTCTTGCAGCTCCCTGCCTTACACAGAGATTATAAGGGAGATTGCTAGCGCCTATGGAAACGCTTCAACCACAAAATTTCGTAGCGAGTACGTACCTGTAAGTAAAACAGGGAGCGTGTGAGAGCGTCGATAACTGCGCAGAGTGGGGGGAAACGCGTATGGGGGAATCGGAGGGCGGAGCGAGTGGTGATGTTCGCTGTCGAG
>NW_021681295.1:19877-21800 GCF_001412515.2 Diachasma alloeum
TCAAATATTCATCTCTCCTCCCCTAATTGAGATGAAGGGATGAAACGACTGCAATCGGTTGAGGATCCAATTCTCAATCGATTGTCATCAGTTTCATCCCTTAATCTCTGCTGGGGGAGCAGAAATGGATTTTTCAATGGGAGCAGCCGTTTAGGGACTCACTCCATGCTTCAAATATTCATTACTCCTCCCCTAATTGAGATGAAGGGATGAAACGACCGCAATCGGTTGAGGATCCAATTCTCAATTGATTGTCACCAGTTTCATCCCTTAATCTCTGCTGGGGGAGGAGAAAGGGATTTTTTAATCAAAGCCGCCGGAGAATCGGTCGGGATCCTCCGGCGCTTGAAAAATTCATCACTCCTCCCCTAATTGAGATGAAGGCATGAAACGACTGCAATCGGTTGAGGATCCAATTCTCAATCGATTGTCACCAGTTTCATCCCTTAATCTCTGCTGGGGGAGGAGAAATGGATTTTTCAATGGCGAGAGCCGTTTGGGGACTCACTCGATCCATAAATATTCGTTTCTCCCCCTCTAATTCAGATGAAGGGATAAAACAGATCGCAATCAGTTGAGGATTCAATTTTCAATCGATTGGCAACCGTTTCATCCCTTCGTCCTCATTAGGGAAGGAGAAATTGATTGTTATATTAAGGGCAGGATTCCGCCGCCCGTCGGCGTTTCGAACTGCGGTAGGTTTCCCTCACCTAAGATGAAGGGATAAAACAGATCGCAATCAGTTGAGGATTCAATTTTCAATCGATTGGCAACCGTTTCATCCCTTCGTCCTCATTAGGGAAGGAGAAATTGATTGTTATATTAAGGGCAGGATTCCGCCGCCCGTCGGCGTTTCGAACTGCGGTAGGTTTCCCTCACCTACTCGACAGCGAACGTCACCGTTCGCTCCGCCCTCCGATTCCCCCATACGCGTTCCCCCCCACTCTGCGCCGTTATCGACGCTCTCACACGCTCCCTGTTTTACTTACAGGTCCGTACTCAAAATGCTGCGCCACCGCTACGAAATTTTGCGGTTGAAGCGTTCCCATAGGCGCTAGCAATCTCCCTTATAATCTCTGCCTTACAGGTACGGCCGCAAAATTAGTTCATGCTCCACCGCTACGAGATTTAGAGGTTTAGGGTTCTCCATAAACAAAGATTGTAAGGGAGATCCCTCTCGGCAATGTAAACGTTTCGACTGTATTTTATCGTAGCGGTGGCGCATGAACTAAATGCGAGTACACTTTTGTTGGTAAAACATGCGGTTATACTAATGTCGGTATGCCCCCCTGACAATGAGTGAGAAAGGAATATGTATCGCGCTCGCTCCCACTCATTGTCGTCTCCGTCGCGTTGGCACGTGCCCGTCCAAAGATGATAGACCTGAGTAGCGGCCCGGATCGGGGGTTTTGACTGACTCCAAATATGTTAGTTGGTACCTCACGGGAAAGGGGGCGTCCCGGTCGAATTGTCGGTAAATGTGAGTCGGGTGCGCGAGTAACTCGGCAGTAGCAGTCCCGCTGTGACAAGGACTGGTTCGGAAGTGCATTTTGGTCCTGCTTGTACTCAATGTTTACTTTATGGTTTTCAGTTGATTTATTCGCCGACTAATTAATATTAAGGCATGAAACAAAGACTGTTCAATGGAGAATTAAATTGCCCATCCATCAACCCCCGTTTCATCACTTAATCTCTGCAATAAAAAAATTAATATCGCGACGAAAGTCACGGCGCTATAAGACACCCAATGTTTTCTCGGCGCAGAGTGATTCCCCAATAATTCGCCCGCTAATTAAAAAATCGTCTCTCCCCTCCTAATTAACAATATGGAATGAAACCAATGCTGTTCGATGGAGAATTAAATTCCCCATCCTTCAACCCCCGTTTCATTCCATAATCTCTGTAATAAGAAAATTAATATTG
>NW_021681295.1:23170-27310 GCF_001412515.2 Diachasma alloeum
CGTTATAAATTTGAGCCAAGTGTCTATCAGTTAGACATTTGTCCTGATTTTTAGTAGCAATCATAGAAAAATGAGTCTTTAACTCCAACCATTGATCCAGAATACGTCTCACTACTCCATTATACGCCAGCCATCGTGTGTCGCATAGTTGTATTAGAGCCAACATTTTCTTGTTATTGTCATTGATAAGATTGAATAATGCCCGGTATTCTTCCATTCGTTTTGCACTCAGACAAAACCAATTTCGTGACTCTCGTATCAAATACTCCAAATGAGCAGGGAGAACGTCAGCAGCTTTCGAAGCACACAGATTTAAAGAGTGACATATGCAGTGAATGAGGATCAAATTAGGTAACGGTATGTTATTCCTTAACAGGGTAAATACCGAGTGATTAACACCAACCATATTGCTTGCGCCATCAGTTCCAATAGCGATCAATTTTTTCACAGGAAGATTGATGCTGTCTAAGTATGACGTAATATGTTGATATAAACAGTTTGATGTGGTTTCTGTCACACTCACGATACCCAAGAAGTCGGTGGTCATAGCTCCCTCTTTCTCACTGAAGTACCTGATACATAGAGCCAAATATTTCTGGACCGATACATCAGTCGATTCATCAATAATAAGAGAGTATTTTCTATCACCAATATCTTCCACGAGAGAACTCAATATTGTTGGAGATAGTACGTTTTTCACAAGTTGAGAACATTTTGTTCGATGAAGACGTATCGACTCAAGTTGACTCTTTTTTCCCAACTTCTGAACAATTTCTCCTAAATAGTCGATGGTTCTGACTGCACTGTGTAGTGCAACAAAAACGGATAGTTTTATCTCTGCTAATTTCGTAGCATCTCCAACCACATTAATCCCGAACGTTGAAATTGGCCTTTGATTGTTGAGAGATTCAGCGAATCGACGATGTTTCTGGGTTACGGCGTGGGCCAGCAAATCTGTCTTATGTGCTCTTAGGCCTACTTTGCAAAACTTACAATAAGCTTCTTGTCCTAATGCATTGGGNACGTGGGCCAGCAAATCTGTCTTATGTGCTCTTAGGCCTACTTTGGAAACTTACAATAAGCTTCTTGTCCTAATGCATTGGGATCTGGATTCTTTGATATCCAAGCTGGGAAATGAGAAACTTACCGGAAGGTTAACACTAGAGACATAATATTTATTCGTCTGAAAGAACGATTTACCCTCACCTGCCCTCTCAGGTGCCAATTCCCAGGATTTGTTGTAATGTTTTTCATATTTCCCATTTTTACCCATTTTCATATATATATTTTGTATTTAAGTTGTGATCATCGATTAAAATCAAGTATAAACACGCTTGACAGTTGTGGAAACCGAAAGACCTCAATGGATGTCCGACACATGCAAACGTACCCAAAACTGTACCGACAAAAGGGGTAACTGGTGACGAATTATTGAACGAATTTGAATTGTTAATGATCAAGAAAATGTAATTTCACTTGTAAATGACATAAGAGATTTGTTTAAAATAAAAAAAAAATCAAATTGAGAATACGCCTAAAATTGCATAATGCAAAAATATATCCTAATTGGGCGATGGGCTAGAAACCTCAATCTCATACCGCCTTCCCGACTTCCCACCTCGCCTAAACGGCGGTAAATCGCCCAATCTGGCAACTCTGACTGCCGAGTTACCCGCACAGGCAGTTCGCCCAGCCGTCAGATTCGACGGTGGCGGCATCCTTCCGTTGGGGTCAAACTACTTTTGGCTTGGGGTCAGACCAACCCCGAGATCTGTGCCTCTACTTTAGTCAATCCTCTTTGCACCCGACTCACATTTACCGACAATTCGACCGGGACGCCGCCTTTCCCGTGNTATATCCTAATTGGGCGATGGGCTAGAAACCTCAATCTCATACCGCCTTCCCGACTTCCCACCTCGCCTAAACGGCGGTAAACCGCCCAATCTGGCAACTCTGACTGCCGAGTTACCCGCACAGGCAGTTCGCCCAGCCGTCAGATTCGACGGTGGCGGCATCCTTCCGTTGGGGTCAAACTACTTTTGGCTTGGGGTCAGACCAACCCCGAGATCTGTGCCTCTACTTTAGTCAATCCTCTTTGCACCCGACTCACATTTACCGACAATTCGACCGGGACGCCGCCTTTCCCGTGGGGTACCAACTATCATTTTTGGAGTCATTCAAACCCCCCGATCCGGGCCTCTACTCAGGTCTATCCTCTTTGTGCCCGTCCTCCGCCAAACTTAACGAGTGCGAGTGAGAAAGAAAATGGAGAAGGAGAGAGAAAACATTCCAACTCGTTTGAACGGTTGGAACGTTTTCGTTGTTCTTCAGCGATCTACACACAAAGGGATTAATTCAATAATAATAGATTAATGAATGAGATTTTTCGCAGATTATTGCGAGATTTAGATGAATGGTGTGCCTCCTTCAGTGACCATAAAAAATTGTCTCCAATCGACAATATCTCCCGATGGAATGGAACGATGTGAATAAATNGGAGCTAAAGGAATGAAACCAAAGTCTACAGATTGAGAATTGTATTTTTAATAAATGACATCGGTTTCATTCCTTAATCTCAAGTAGGAGCCGAGGAATGAATTTTCGAAAGCACGGAGAAACCCCGAACGGCTCTCCGACGTCGAGTGAGCCCGGAGGGGCTCCCCCGATTGGAAAANCCTGTATTTACCGAGGAAAAAAAACGTTGTTCCTAGGAATCGATATCTTTTTTTAGGCAGCTGCTTTTCTGAAATGCAATGAGCAAGCAATGTTAAAATTAAGTCATTTTGTAAAAAATTTCCATTGACATGATCCTGAAAATCAAAGGAAAGTCTTGAATTCAGTAATGATGTCTGTAGGTTCCAGTAATATATTCGCGGACATTCCGGGAAAACTTATTGAGAATTTTCATCGCGTTGCCGTAATACGCAAATTTCAAGGAATTTCATTACAAATTCAAAATTTCTATAAATTTCCGTCCAATTATATGTGTACATCCACGTGAAAAGGGCCCATTTTGTCGCATCTAATTTCCGAGATATTCACGTTTTTCTCTCCACTCCATTCATCCCAATGTTAAATTGATTCTTTGATCTTCTATACGGACGTCACACGGAGGAAAATAAATCGGTAAAAGTCTTGCGATTGCTAGGAATTTCCCGAAGATCCCCATTTTTCATGCACGAAGAACAATGAAGTTTTTTGGAATCTTCGGGAAATTCTATTCTATCCTACTCAAGTAGGAGCGGAGGAATGAATTTTCAAAAGCGCGGAGTAAACCCGAACGGCTCTCCGGAGGGGCTCCTCCGATTGCAATATTCATTTCTTCCCCCCTAATTACGACGAAAAAATGAAAGCAATATCTATCGATAGAGAATTATATTTTCAATAAATTACAGCGGTTTCATTGCTTAATCTCTATTAGGAGAGGAGGAATGAATTTTCAAAGCGTGCAGTAACTCCGGACAAGTTCTTCTCATTCAAAAATTAATTTCTCCCCTCCCTAATTGAGATGAAGGAATGAAACCAAAGCNGGAGCGGAGGAATGAATTTTCAAAAGCGCAGAGTAACCCCGAACGGCTCTCCGGAAGGGCTCCCCCGATTGGAAAAGTCATTCCTCCCTCCCTAATTACGATAAAAGAATGAAAGCAATATCGATCGATGGAGAATTATGTTCTCAATAAATGACAGCGGTTTCATTGCTTAATCTCTATTAGGAGAGGAGGAATGAATTTTCAAATCGTGCAGTAACTCCGGACAAGTTCTTCTCATTCAAAAATTAATTTCTCCCCTCCCTAATTGAGATNGAGGAATGAATTTTCAAATCGTGCAGTAACTCCGGACAAGTTCTTCTCATTCAAAAATTAATTTCTCCCCTCCCTACTTGAGATGAAGGAATGAAACCAAAGCCTACCGATCGACAATTGTATTGTTAATAATTGACATCGGTTTCATTTCTTAATCTCAGTTGAGAGCGGAGGAATGAATTTTCAAAAGCGCGGAGTAACCCCGAACGGTTCTNTGCTAGGAATTTCCCGAAGATCCCCATTTTTCATGCACGAAGAACAATGAAGTTTTTTGGAATCTTCGGGAAATTCTATTCTATCCTACTCAAGTAGGAGCGGAGGAATGAATTTTCAAAAG
>NW_021681295.1:27340-33482 GCF_001412515.2 Diachasma alloeum
GGGGGGGGGGGAGAAATGAATCTTCCAATCAGGGGAGCCCCTCCGGGCTCATTGGACGTCGGAGAGCCGTTCGGGGTTTCTCTGAACTTTCGAAAATGCATTCCTCCGCTCCTACTTGAGATTAAGGAATGAAATCGCTTTCATTTTTTCAGAATTTAATTTTCGATCGATCGGCATCGGTTTCATTTCTTCATCTTAATTAGGGGAGGGGAGAAATGAATTTGCCAATCGGGGGAGCCCTTCCGAGCTCACTCGACGCCGGAGAACCGTTCGGGGTTACTCCGCGCTTTTGAAAATTCATTCCTCCGCTCCNCTCTCCGGAGGGGCTCCTCCGATTGCAATATTCATTTCTTCCCCCCTAATTACGACGAAAAAATGAAAGCAATATCTATCGATAGAGAATTATATTTTCAATAAATTACAGCGGTTTCATTGCTTAATCTCTATTAGGAGAGGAGGAATGAATTTTCAAAGCGTGCAGTAACTCCGGACAAGTTCTTCTCATTCAAAAATCAATTTCTCGCCTCCNTAACCGATTTCATTTATTAACAATACAATTCTCGATCGGTTGGCTTTGGTTTCATTCCTTCATCTCAATTAGGGAGGGGAGAAATTAATTTTTGAATGAGAAGAACTTGTCCGGAGTTACTGCACGCTTTGAAAATTCATTCCTCCTCTCCTAATAGAGATTAAGCAATGAAACCGCTGTAATTTATTGAAAATATAATTCTTCATCGATAGATATTGCTTTCATTCTTTCAGCGTAATCAGGGGGGGGAGAAATGAATTTTACAATCGAAGGAGCCCCTCCGGAGAGCCGTTCGGGTTTACTTCGCGCTTTTGAAAATTCATTCCTCCGCTCCTACTTGAGTAGGATAGAATAGAATTTCCCGAAGATTCCAAAAAGCTTCATTGTTCTTCGTGCATGAAAAATGGGGATCTTCGGGAAACTCCTAGCAATCGCAAGACTTTTACAGATTTATTTTTCTCCGTGTGACGTCCGTATAGAAGATCAAAAAATCAATTTGACATGGGGATAAATGGAGTGGAGAGAAAAACGTGAATATCTCGGAAATTAGATGCGACAAAATGGACCCTTTTCACGTGGACGTACACATATAACTGGACTGAAATTTATAGAAATTTTTAATTTGCAATGACGCAATTCCTTGAAATTTCCGTATTACGGGGACGCGATAAAAATTCCCAATGTGTTCCCGGAATTTCCGCGGAAATATTATTGAAACCTACAGACATCATTCCTGAATATTCAAAACTTTCCTTTGATTTTCAAGATCATGTCACTGGAAATTTTTTACAAAATGACTTAATTTTAACATTGCTTGCTCATTGCATTTCAGAAATGCAGCTGCCTAAAAAAGACACATCGATTCCTAGGATCAACGTTTTTTTTTCTCGGTAAATACAGACAATAGAGAAATGTCAGAGTACAGTGAATAAACTTCACTCGTCAAAAACTCCATAATGGCAGAGTTAAATTCCCTGATTTTTTTTCACTCTCGATTAATTTTTTAAAGATTCAAATTGATACTTAATTCATTCGCATCGTTCCATTCCATCGGGAGATATTGTCAATTGGAGACAATTTTTTATGGTCACCGAAGGAGGCAAACCATTCATCTAAATCTCGCAATAATCTGCGAAAAATCTTATTTATTAATCTATTATTAGTGAATTAATCCCATTATGTGTAGATCGCTGGAGAACAACGAAAACGTTTCAACCGTTCAAACGAGTTGGAATGTTTTCGCCCTTCTTCTTCTCCATTTTCTTTCTCACTTGCACTCGTTAAGTTTGGCGGAGAACGGGCACGTGCCAACGCGACGGAGACGACAATGAGTGGGAGCGAGCGCGACACATATTCCTTTCTCACTCATTGTCAGGGGGGCAATACCGACATTAATATACCCGCCTGTTTTACCAACAAAAGTGTACTCCTTTTAGTTCATGCGCCACCACTACGAAAAAATCCAGTTGATACGTTTACATTGCCGTGAGCATGAAGAATAGAGACCTGGTCTCTATTCTTCATGGCCGTGAGAGATCTCCCTTATAATCTCTGTCCATAAGCGTTGGCAATCTCCCCTATAATTTCTGTTGTCACGGTGGGCCCAATCACCGTCAAACACGAGTGACCGAGACAGCCAGAGACAGCGGTGTGCAATCCTAGCGCTTTACAAAAGTGCACAGAGACAGTTGATATTTATTTATTATTGTAGGATTGTAAAATTTGAAATGCAAGTGTTTCCATTTAGCTTGCTGATGCTGATTAATTTATTACTGGGAAGTGTGTGTATTGATGCTGGGTAAGTGCCAGGGATCGACGCGAAGGGATTTGTTGATTATTGAAGATAACCTAGAGGTGGATTTATGTGAGGGTTGATTACTTACGTGGATATTACATTTATGTGAAATTAAATGTTTCGAATATTCCTATTATTTGCCTATAGCTACTCCAGTTTTCTCCTTACCAATTAAATTTTGTATATTTTTTCACATTGTTGTCCATTTTTATTCTCATCGACTGATTTGGCAAATGATTCGATATCAGCGAAAGATGATTGAATAGATGTGAATTTCGGACTAATTACGGGATCATTTATTTGTTTCCAATCCTTGCGGCCAATTTCAATCTTAAATTCATTTCATTTTCAATAACTTTTTCAATTTTTTGTCATCAATGGATTTCAATAGGATGGATCTATTCATGAGTGATTTAACGATGAAAACTCATTAAAATTCCCAAGAATCATTGAAGCAATTGAATTTTTTCATTGATTAAAGAAAGCGATAATTCCAAGTGTTTGGGCAATTTCCATTAGTACCTGTGATTAAATTATTCAAAAATATTTTTCTACAATTCTTTCATCATTTTTATCCGCCCAAATACTTAATACTATTTGAAACATGGTTAAGCTTCAATTGTAACTTATTATCAATCATTTCTATGCTTTAAAAATATTTAAAAGTATTCTCTCAGCTGAATGTCGATAATTTCCGATCCGGTTATTTCTGAAAGTTGAATTATTTCAATAATTTCCTCAATTCTGACTTCGACCAATCAGAGTGCAGTAATTGCGTTTATGTGACTCGTTTCTGGAGATGCAAAATGACCGTCATTTTTTAGATCGCGTCATATGACCAAAAAATGACGGTCTTGTGACTTGTGACGGTCATGTGACGCACAAATTTTCCAACTACAAATGATTGTCACAAATCATTTGTAACTAAATTGTTGTTAAACCATCTATATAGTTGCATAATGACGGTCATAACTACTTTCCAATTTGTGACGGTCATGAATAAAACAAAATAGTTTCATCTATATGGGTGGAAAAAAAACGTAATTTCCATTTCAAAATGCGGATTAGGCCAATACAAAAGGAATTCAACTGAAAATTGACCGAGAAAAAAATAAAGTTTCATCTATATAGATGAAACATGACTGTCATTTTTTCGTGACAAGTTGCGACGGTCACGAAGGGGGAGGGGGATTTGTGACAGCCAGCATGAACGCCTCGTCATATGACCCTTAATGACGGTCGAATGACCGTCATATGACGGGTCATGTGACGCATTTGCATCTCTACTCGTTTCACACTGACAATTTTCCCCACCACAAGGAAATTATCGGATTTCCTGTAGCCTGTCAATTGTTTCCAATGAATTTGATAGATATTCTCCACATTTTGGTGAAACGTAACTCCGAACACCACACTCTCATCGGCCGAATTCAGAATTTAAGAAATTATCCTGTAAATACCTGTCGACCTTCAAAATTCATCGGATGTTTCTCCAAAGTTTTCCTGCATATCAACGATCCGGATAAGTTTGGAAATAAAACCCCTCGGGCTGCGTGCTCCAGATTTTAAATCTGCAAAATGGACCCCTCTCGTTACTATGCAATAAAGCTTTCGGCAAATATCCGATAATTTTTAAGATCTGTTAATTTTCGGTTGCTTCCATTTAGTGGCATGCTAACTTTGAATGAACATTTTATGTCAAAATAAATTAATATAGCTTTAACCGCCAACAACGTCGAATACTCCATTTCTAACGTTCAAAGTTAAGATGGGGGAGTAATCCAACCAAATGCCCCTTGTTCTCTAAAATTGTAGAAATAAGGGTTAAACTTTTCCTTCTCCTTATCATACATCAAAACTGTAGAAAAATTTTCGCCAATTTTGGAGCACTCGGGGCATTACCCCTGGGGAGCGGTTTTGCGCATTTTTCTTCAACTAAAACTTATTATTTTTCTGCCGTTTGGCGGCGATTCTGAGCCGTAAAATGACCCGCGGAGGGGGGCGACGATCACATAAATGGTTGAATTTAAATTCCCGCCATTTTAGCCATACGATTGTCATCCCCCCCGGGAGTTATTTTACAGTTCAGAAACGCCTCCAACGGGGAAAAAATAAGTTTTATAGTTGGACAAAAACGCGCAAAACCGCCCTCCTGAGTGATCAATTCCTAAAAGAACATTTTTCAACACAGGAAATGTATTTAAATTGCAGAAGAGATTTTTATCAAATATTGGAACTGACCCGAAGTGCAAGTACACATGCAGTTAAGAAGGCATACCGAAGGTTGGCCAAGGAACGGCATCCTGACAAGAATAAAGACGATCCCAATGCTTCCCAAAAGTTTCAGGATCTCTCAGCTGCCTACGAGGTCCTTGCAGACCCCGAGAAACGAGAAATGTATGATAAGTGTGGTGAGGAGTGTTTAAAAAAAGATGGGATGATGAACAACGCTGATCCATTCGCGAGCTTCTTCGGAGATTTTGGCTTCCACTTCGGAGGTGAATCTCAGCATCAGCATGAGACACCCAAGGGGTCCAATGTCATCATGGATTTGTTTGTGACGCTTGAGGAGTTGTACAGTGGTAGTTTTGTAGAGGTAATTTAATTATTCAATCAATTCAGTATCTAAAAAAATCTCTGGAACGGAAATGTTGAGAGAAAGAAGTTAAATATGTTCTTTCCTTTTCCGGATGGAAGCATTGGAATTTTTCCATTTTCACGTTTTTAAATTTTGCTTGCAAATTATACAAAGTCCCTAGCGGACCCAGTAGAGAATCGGACTCTCAAATTTTTCGAAGATTTGAGAGTAATGTGAGAGGCGAAATAGCTGGAGTGACAGGGTCAATTTTCTACTCTTCAGTGCTTTTAGACAGTGGATAGCTAGAATGAGGGTTTCTCTGGCCCTTGCAGATGGTGACCCTTAAGAATTTTGACCCTTTAATTTTCTGACCTTTATACTTTCCGCCCCTTATAACTCCCGGACCTCAGATCTTTTGACCCTCAATTGTTTTGGCCCGCAAATCTTCTGAACCTTATATTTCCTGATTCATATATACTGACTCTTATTTTTTCTGACCTTCAAATGCGGACCCTTTGCAGACCCTTCATGTTCTTGAGCGTTAAAATTGCTGACCCTAAAAAATGTTGAAACGTCGAACTTTTGACCCTTATTTTTTTTTATCCTTACAATGAAGGTTCTTTGCAGATCTTTCATGTTCCTGACTCTTGGATTTTGACCCTGAAGGATGTTCTACACCCTTTCTGCCAAAATTCACGTTTTTTTAATTTTTCTGGCAAACTTATGATAGAATTGACGAAATTTTAAGGTGGTGCGAACATTTTCCTGCGTTTTCTCCCTGGGATGCAAGCAGCCACTTAAGTTAGGTGGCTGTTAAGTGGCTGTTAGGTGGCTACTTGTTTTGGTGTAAAAAAGGGTAAGTGATACCTGAAACGATTATGGATGTAAATCTATGAATTATTAAGGAATTTTAGTAGCTTTAATGATATTAATCTCCATTAATTAAGGAAAATAACAGTTTGCGTATTGAAAGGGAAAATAAATCAGTAGGGGGAACGCCGCCGGATGGCGGCAGTGTCGACTTCTCGCCCAGGCCGATAAAGTCGGCAGCAGTGGCGGGAGAAAATTGATTATCCAATAGGTTCATATTGGCATTTTTTTAATAAGTTTAATTCTGTACTGACCCAATTGCCCTACGTGAACAATGTTATCGCNAGGGGCGAAGAGGGGCATCAAATAATGAGATAGATCAAATAATGGAATCTAAAAATTTTGAACTTTGTGAGAAGTGGGGGGAAGA
>NW_021681296.1:0-7957 GCF_001412515.2 Diachasma alloeum
TCTTAGCGACCGCGGGCAGCGGTAGTCCTTAAGACCTCCACCGCCCGCGTCCGAGCCCCCTCACTACGACAAAGTGGGAACCCAGTAGAGGGGGCTCAATTAACTATACATATTCGATACTCATTGAAAAGCTCATCGAAAGAGCCTTTGAACAGTGCTTAACATATTTAATTCCCATGATGATTCATTAGGTAACAAGAGTTCGAATAATTTGATTTTATTCGTGGGGAAATATCATCTATCTATTACAANAATAGAATGCTATTTAAAACAAGCAGGGGTTCGAGCTTTTTTGGCCGAAGCCATCTGACCGTTAGTTTATGTGTTATAACTCCTTTTCTTTCTTTTATTTCTACCAATTCCATTGGTAGTAAGCTTCCGAATGGATCTGCAGTAATTCTATTAAAGAAAGAAAAAAATGGAAACTCCATACCTGCTCAGATTAGATATCAACAATGTCAGTGGAAATACCTGCCTCCTGATGAAAAAACAGACAAACAGAAATATCTCGAAAACTTTGTATGAACAGATACATATGTTTTGATTGAGTCGCATAAAAGGTATCGAAACAAATATTTTGAGAAAAAAAAATTGAAATCGGCTGCGTAGTTTTTAAGCTATTGCACAGAACTGGTTTTCAGAGAAAGTCGAATATCTCGGAAGCTACCCATGCGATTGAACTTATTTTCAATAGGAAGGATTAGTATCATGAGAGGAAGATTCTGTCCAAATTTCAAGTTGATATCTCAATTTTTGCACAAGCTAGAGTGATTACAAGGATTTTTATGAAAAAACAGAAAAACGGAAATATCTCGAAAACTTTGTATGAACGGCCGTATATGTTTTGATTGATTCCAATAGATGGCATCAAAGCAAATATTTTGAAAAAAAAATAGAAATCGGTTGAGTAATTTTTAAGATATTGCACATGAAAGATTTTCAGAGAAAGTCAAATATCTCGGAAACTACTCATGCGATTGAGCTCATTTTCAATAGGAAGGATTATTATTATGAGAGGAAGATTCTCTCCAAATTTCAAGTTCATATCTCAATTTTTGTACAAGCTAGAGTAATTACAAAGATTTTTATGAAAAAACAGAAAAACGGAAATATCTCGAAAACTTTGTATGAACGGGTATATGTGTTTTGATTGATTCGGATAGAAGGCATCGAAACGAATATTTTGAAAAAAAAATTGAAATCGGTTGACTAGCTTCGAAAATATTAGCGACAAACGATTTAAAAACGAATAGTTTTTTCTAAAAAACTATTTGATTGATCGGGCTAAACGTTTGCACAGAGTTAATCCTTGTTAAGCTCTATAATCTGACAAAATTTTAGATTTTTTGGAATAAGTTTAGTCAAGTAATTACTCAATTTTCCAAAAATTGACCACCGTATTTTTACGTTTCACACCATTTTATATCATACCCAATCAAAATTAGAAAATGTGAAAACAGCACGATTACAATGGTTCCATTCGGAAGCAAAAACAACAGGGAAGTTCATGCCAAATTTCAAGTTAATATCTTCATTTTTTCGGAAGTTAGAGTGTTAACAAGCGTTTTGAACAAAAAACCGAAAAACTAAAATATCTCGGAAACTTTGTATGGACGGGTATATATATTCCAATTGATCAAGATAGGAGGCATCAAGACGAGTATTTTGAAAAAAAAAATCGAAATCGGTTGGATAGTTTTCCAGATATCGGCTAAAAACGATTTACAAACGAATGGTCATTTCTCAAAAACGGCTGGACCGATTGAGCTGAAACTTAGCACACAATTAGACCTTAGTAATACCTATAAGCTGAAAAAATTTCAGATTTTTTGGAATCATTTTAGCCCTTTATTCTTCCAATTTTCAAAAAGTTGACCACCAGGTGGACACCCGCACATACACACGGGGTGGTCAAACTTCGTATTTTTACATTTCAGACCATTCTGCATCGTTTCCAAGCCAAATTAGCCATTCGAAAAATCGAACGATTTCAATGCTTCCATTCGGAAGCAAAAACCATTGGAAACTAATATTAATATTATTAAATATCAACGATACATGAAAATTATATTAATGGCATGGTACTGTTTAGAATTATGCTATTTCTTCTATTCAAATTTTGTTGAAATTGCTGTAAATTGATAGATTCAATCATGTAAATTTTGAAATGAAAAAATTTGTAACTATAACATTTTTATGTAAGAAATAAAAACATGTACAGTCAGCAGACGCGCGGGTTGAAAGGTCGGTCCCTTTCTTAAAAGGGTCAGTACCTCAGGTGCAATTTTTTTGCCTGGGTTCAATGTCTGTTTATACGACCGTTGTGGAAGGACCGGATAAGCCGGACACCTGTACTTGGACGAAAATTTATCAAGTTTCTTTCGCATTTTACTCGGCATTGAATTTATTGTAATGCTTTTTTTCCTTCCCAAACGATTGTCAAATAGTTCATTGATCATTCTATCAAATCTACGCGAATAATGGACGCTCCGTAGGGTTCGTAGAGGAGTCTGAAGATCTTTAAATATCGCATAAATCCGGATTTTTATTTCAATAACAAATAGCTATTTTGCAGAGAAATTAATAATAGCTATTTTGCAGAGAAATTTTTTTTAATGTATTTCTTACCTCCCTTTCAGAAAGTTTACAAAAGGTGATAACGATAAATTGAGTAATTGAGTATTAAAGAAATTATTATCACATTCTCTCTGTGAAAACGTGTAAAAGTGCATAGCAAATTGAACTGATATGCGCCAGTACAAAAATAATTTTAAAAAAATTTGAAAAAATTCCTATGGGTTCATCATTATTTTCCTTATCATATTCAGAATAAAAAGAATAGAAATTCAATTTTTTCAACGTTTGAGCCATCCTAGTGTAGACTTTAGACACGCTCAGTAAATTAGCGTCTATTAGCTCGGCGATAGAAATTCAGTAAGAGAAAATCACGTTATTTATTGACCATTCAACCAGTGACTCAACAGTGCTAAAACTAAAGACAATTAAATTGACTCAGTACGATCAACAAGTGACAAGTTGTTTAGTAAATTTGACAAAGCGTGGTTCGACCCCGAGAATAAATTAGCATTTATACTAGGTCCAGACTCTCAACTATTATTTCACACCGACGATCCTCTAATCTCCCAATCTACCCTAAATCTAGTTCCTCAGCAAACATTGGTCCTTCGAGCCGGATTTGGGAATAATTAGTATGATCGGATTCGGGTGAATTTTAAAAGGACGCCTCGTGTAACGAACTTTCGGGGTCTACACGAGTCGGTCAATGGACAGAGTCTCAACGGATAAAGAGTACTTGTGCTATTGTTTACTCTTGCCGGTAATCCGAAGTGAAACATCAGCGTCTCAAAGTAGTGAAAAAGTTCGTGAGAGCTCTTTGACCTTTTTTTTTTTTTACCGGCGGGAATCCCGGCTGGGCGGATCGGGATTTTTTTCTCTCTAAATTTTAATTCTATTTGAATTTATTTAATGCCTAAAGGTGGTTAGGCGGCGTGCTGAGTTGAATTTGGAGTGAGAATTTCCGTCTACGAGTGTTACCGAAGGACCTCAACGCCGGGCCGGTGCGCTCAGCAACAGGGGGCCTTCCAAGCGACGCCTTACCGACACAACGCAGTACGTCAACGGTCGATAACGTATCGACAGTCGATACATCACCGACATCCGAAGCCACTCAACAAGGAATTCTCACGCAAGTAGACTTTCAATTACATCATCATGTATGATCCAGATACCGTAATTGAAAATCAAGCTTTAGATAATCAACAAGATACTAGAGGCGCAGCAGCACAACCAACGAAGAAAGAACCTCCACCATCAACAATTCCGAAACTTGTAATCAGCGAGACTGAAGATGAAGACAACATTCCGAGTACTCAACGAATTCAGAACATCAAGACGAGATACTCTGAGATGATAGGGCTACCAGCTGCAGGTCTCACAGTGCATCAAGAGATTCAATTGAGGCAACTAAAGTTCAGAGTGGAGAGTATCACCCACATTTATAATGGAGCTACCAAAAATGACCAAGACCTTCATGCAACACAGTAAAATCCCCAAAAGGATTCATTAGCAGAGCCAGAGTACTAATTGATCAAGGATCAGAGGAGTCATCTATCTCTGAGAAATTAGTATATCAACTGCACCTCACAAGGACCACAGAAGCGCTCGGGGAGTCAAAATTCAAGGCTTCACGACAGCTCAGATCAGCAGTCAGGAAACTCAACAACACTCAGGCATATGTCCAGCTCTACAAGGAGTTCATCAACAAGTACGAGGCCTTGGGACATATGCAGAGAGCACCCGATTCTCCAGAACCTTCCCCAGCCTATTATCAGCCACACCACGGGGTTCTGAGAGAAGAAACCATCACTATAAAGCTGAGAGTCGTTTTCAACGGCTCCTGTTCCAGCTCATCAGGTATATCACTCAATGATATATTATATCCTGGTGGTAAATCGCAGATCAACGCCATGGACATCGTGACATGGATGAGAAAGCACAGGCTCTTGTTTGGCACCGACATCGCCAAGATGTTTAGACTGATACGAGTTCATCGGGACGATTGGGACCTCCAGAAGAAGATCAACTAGAGGACGAAGAAGACCAACAGAACGACAACCAGTAATTCAACAACGTTGATGTTGAATGCCCCCGGAGTGTTTGAAACGTAACTCAACTTCTCCAAGACCAAGGTCGATCAGCTCGGCCAATTACGAAAATCATCGGTCTTTTCCGGGTAAACGCTCAGGTCTAGTAGAGTCACCGTAAATCAACGCGAATCAGTATCAAGCGATCTGTCGTATAGCACGTTTTGAATGGAATTCAACTCTGTAGAGTTTAGACCACAGCACATTAGCGTTTATTAGCTCGGCGACAGAAATTCAGTAAAAGAAAATCACGTTATTTACTGACCATTCAACCAGTGACTCAACAGTGCCAAAACGATAGACAATTAAATTAACTCAATACGATCAACAAGTGACAAGGTGTTTTGGAAATTTGACAAGGCGTGGTTCGACCCCGAGAATAAATTAACGTCTATACTAGGTCAAGACTCTCAACCATTATTTCACACCGACGATCCTCTAACCTCCTAATCCAAATCTGGTTCCTCACCAAACAACATTCAATGGCAAAATGTTGTAAACCCATTTGTTTAAAAGATAATTGTAAAAAAGTGTTTTTCAACAACAAAAATCCACGAAAATCGGAGCCCGTCCCTTTACCATTTTTGAGACAATTGTTTATTTGGACTTTTGGCCATGGTCGTAGCTATGGGATGAACGTTGGGGATTGCCAAACGTCACGAAGGTCACTTGGGGGGAGAGTCAAACGTCACAAGGGTCACTTGCGGATGGTCAAACGTCACGAGAGTCACTTTGGGGAGAGTCAAACGTCACAAGAGTCATTTGGGGGAAAGTCAAACGTCACGAGGGTCACTTGATGGAGAGTCAAATGTTACAAGGATCACTTACGAGAGAGTCACACCTCACAAAGATCCCTCGGTGGAAAGTCAAACGTCACGAGGGTCACTTGAAGTAAGAGTCAAACGTCATGAGGGTCACTTGAAGGAAGAGTCAAACCTCACGAGGGTCACTTGAAGAAAGAGTCAAACGTCATGAGGGTCACTTGAAGGAAGAGTCAAACCTCACGAGGGTCACTTGAAGAAAGAGTCAAACCTCGCGAGGGTCACTTGAGGGAAGAGCCAAACGTCACAAGGCTCACTTGGGGGAAGGTCAAACGTCACAAGGGTCTTTTGCGGATGGTCAAACGTTAGGAGGGTGAGTTGGGGGAGAGTCAAACGTCACAAGGGTCATTTGCGGATGGCCAAACGTCACGAGGGTCATTTGCGGATGGTCAAACGTTAGAAGGGTGCTTGGGGGAAGAGTCAAACATCATAAGGGTCATTTGCGGCTGGTCAAACGTCACGAGGGTCATTTGCGGATGGTCAAACGTTAGAAGGGTGCCTTGGGGAAGAGTCAAACATCATAAGGGTCATTTGCGGCTGGTCAAACGTCACGAGGGTCATTTGCGGATGGTCAAACGTTAGAAGGGTGCCTTGGGGAAGAGTCAAACATCATAAGGGTCATTTGCGGCTGGTCAAACGTCACGAGGGTCATTTGCGGATGGTCAAACGTTAGAAGGGTGCCTTGGGGAAGAGTCAAACATCATAAGGGTCATTTGCGGCTGGTCAAACGTCACGAGGGTCATTTGCGGATGGTCAAACGTTAGAAGGGTGCCTTGGGGAAGAGTCAAACATCATAAGGGTCATTTGCGGCTGGTCAAACGTCACGAGGGTCATTTAGGCGAGAATCAAACGTTACAAGAGATACTTGGGGGACAGTCAAATGGCACGAAAATCACTTGCGGTAGAGTCAAACGTTACGAGGGTCATTTGGGGAAGAGTCAAACTTCACAAGGGTCACTTGCGGATGGTCAAACGTCACAAAAGTTACTAGGGAAAAATCACAATAGTTTTCGGGGAAAATTTGAATTATTGACAATTCAAGAGATGCAATATTTCAGATAGCCTAGAAGCTTGACAACAAAAGAAACAATTTCCAAAATTGCTACTTACACAATACACATCGTGTTAAATGAGACATCCATAATTGTACCATTGTCCCTACATTGGCTTTTCCACTTGTAATTCTCGTGAGCCTTGTGAGCTTCAGACTCTAAAAATAATTTTATTTCCCCCCAAGTGACCCTCGTGAGGTTTGATTGTTTCTTCAAGTGAACCTCCTTACGTTTGTCTCTCCCTCAAGGCACCCTTCTAACGTTTGACCACCCACAAGTGATCCTTATAACGTTTGACTTCCCTCCCAAATGACCCTTTTGACGTTTGACTTTTCCCCAAGCGACCCGTGTGACGTTTGGCTCTTCCTCCAAGTGACCCTCGTGAAGTTTGACTCTTCCTTCAAGTAACCCTCATAACGTTTGACTCTTCCTTCAAGTGACCCTCGTGACGTTTGACTTTCCAGCGAGGGATCTTTGTGAGGTGTGACTCTCCCCCAAGTGATCCTTGCAACATTTTACTCTATTAGATTATGGGGTTTAAAATAAGAAACACCTTTTGTCTATATGAACACTTTAATTGAAAAATCTCAAAGACTCTACACAGTCAAGAGGCACTTCACAGTATGAATATCTACAAGAGACTAAAGATAGTTGCTAGTGAGGCCCAGGGTTAATGTAGACCTAGGAGGGCAATATAATTTCCACCCCCTGAAGCAACGCTCGGTCTTTCCTTCTTGATCCCGCCTGGTCGCCAGGTGTACTTGCGGGAAAAACCCACATTTGGGAAAAACCCATCAGTGAAACTCCCGAAAGGACTTTTCCCCATTTTACAATCTCAAGGAGGACCCCATAGCAATATTAAGCAATAAACCTTTCCTTAACATAAAATAACTTTGGGAGAGTGAATTTTGGTCTCGGGGAAATCCCGAAAATCCAACACCCCCCTCAAAATTTAATCGAACTTATTAAATAAAAATTAAATCACAAAAAAAAATTATACAGCTCTACTACTATAAATTTCTAAACTTCTGTACCTCTTGACTGTTTCCTGGGAACAAATACATATGGTTCAGCATTTGCTACTAAGGACCCCCTCTACTGGGTTCCCACTTTGTCGTAGTGAGGGGGCTCGGTCGCGGGCGGTGGAGGTCTTAAGGACTACCGCTGCCCGCGGTCGCTAAGAGGAGTCCACCCAATCCATGTGTGTGAGCGGCGTAAGCCATGGCCTCGGCCATACCGTGCCTAAGGATGCGTGGCACAGGGGGAGCTGTGTCGCTAACGGTGCCTCTCAGAAACCTGGGCGACCTCTGAGAGTAGTCTTGGGTGTAACCCACCCGAGACAAGCCAAGCCCTGGGCAATCGCGGCAATGCACCAGGTGAAAACGCTTAACCGCGGTACTCGTGGGACTAAAATGGAAAC
>NW_021681296.1:10734-21059 GCF_001412515.2 Diachasma alloeum
ATATATATATATATATATATATACAATTTCATTCCATATTCATTTTTCTTCTTAATTCTAAGAACTTTGGTCCTGGCAATGGCTTTGTGAACAAATCTGCTAACTGTTGTCCTGTAGAAACATATTCCAATTTAATTAAATTATTACTTATTTGTTCTCTTGAAAAATGATATTTAATGTCGATATATTTTGTTCTTTTATGGCTGGTTGGAATAATCCAACATAGCCAATAAGGCTATGCTGATACAGCCATTATTGTCCTCATAGATCACTATGGGATCATCAATTTTCAATTGAATGCTCTCTGCTAGAGATTTTAACCACAGGGCTTCTCTGACTGCCTCAAAAAGGGCCATGTACTCAGCTTCCGTAGATGAAGCTGCTACTGACAATTGCCTTTTTGTATTCCAGCAAATTGTACAGTTTTCAAATAGTTTGAATATATACCCTGTTGTACTTTTTCTGCCATTTTCATCACTACCCCAGTCTGAATCAGCATAACCAATCAGCACATTTACAAAATTATTTCTTCTATAAACTAATTTTAAATCTATTGTGCCTTTCAAATATCTAAGCACTCTTTTGAGGCATTTCCACAACTCATCATTATTTTTGTTCGTATATCTACTTAAGATATTTATCGATGCACTCAAATCGGGTCTAGTACATACCATCACATACATTAGGCACCCTATTAAACTTCTACATGGCGTATCATTTCTTTTGTCCGAGTTCAATGCTGAATAATCTAGTCGACTCTCGAGAGGAGCAGTTACCGCGTTGCATTCCGCCATCTTGAATTTTTCTAAGACTGTTCTGATATAAGAGATCTGATCTAATGTTATTTGATCATCTTCTCTTTTAATTCTGATTCCTAAATATAATTTTATCTCTTTCAAGTCGACCATAGAAAATTGTTCCATTAAATATGTTTTAAAATTGTTCATATTATCTGAATGTGCTGTCGCTATCACTAAATCATCGACATGCAATACTACATAGATATTTCTTTTAATATCGCCATTATTCAAAATATATATACACGGATCTACTGGTGAGTTAGTAAAACCTCTCTTCTTGAGAGCCTGCTCGAAAACTTCAAACCAACACCGTGCCGCTTGTTTTAAACCGTAAAGGGCTTTATTTAATTTGCAAACCTGGCCTTCATGACATTCTATGCCTTCCGGTATCCTCATATAAATTTCTTCTTTGAGATTCCCGTTTAAGAAAGCGGTTTTAACATCCATATAATGAATTAATAAGTTAAATTGATTTGCGAAAGCTAATATGAATCCAAAACTCGCAATCCTGGCTACAGGTGCAAAAGTTTCATTATAATCGGCAAGATATTCTTGAGAAAATCCCCGCGCAACTAAACGAGCTTTATATTTTGCTAAATTTCCGTGCTCATCTGTTTTAATAGAAAAAATCCATTTACAATCGACTATGTTCTTGTTATTTGGCCTAGAAACTAATGTCCAAGTTTTATTCTCTAACAAAGAGTCTAGTTCGTTCTTAATTGCCTTTTCCCATTCGAGCCTATCCTCCCGAAATTTAATCTCGTGAAACGTTTTCGGGATTTGACATAACATCGATTGAGCTGATAAAACGCAATCTTCCGGCATATTAATTTCGTCGTATGAAACCGGCGGTAGATCTTTAATTCTATCACTTCTCCTAGGGTTTACTTGAGAAGGGGCTATTTCTTTATCGGATGTTAGAGGACACACGTCTGTACAGTCGCCTGTATTATCCTCATCCATCAGCTCTACTCGGCTGTGCATCTCTTGTGGTGTTTCACCACCTTCAAGCTCGCGAGGCGTCTCCCCCATTGAATGGGTGTTTTTATTTTCATTGTCCCTCATAGAGGGTCTCGATTCTACAAAATCGAGTTCATCAACAATGACGTCCCTCACAACAGCAAATTTTGCTCTTTCATTGTCCCACACTTTATATCCATTCGGTTCGTATCCAACTAGGATACCTTTCCATGATTTCTCATCAAATTTTCCTTTTGTAATTTTATCATGGACATAGACAGTTGAACCGAATATTTTTAAATATTTTAATTCTGGCTTCTTATCATGCCACATTTCAAATGGTGTCTTTTCACACTTCAATGCTTTGGTTGGTGATATATTTATTAGGTAAATAGCAGTAAGAACTGCTTCTCCCCAAAAAATTTTTTCTAAACACGCCCCAACCACCATTGCTCTTGCTTTTTCCGTTATGGTTCTCACCATACATTTAGCCACGCCATTTAATTGTGGGGTTGTAGGGACCGTCAAGTGATAACTAATGCCTCCCTCTGTACAGTAGTCCTTCATTTCATTCGACAAATATTCCCGCCCGTTATCGCAATATAAATTTACTAATTTTGAATTGAATTTAGCTTCGCTTTTAGCGACGAAGTCTTTAAACACGTTGAAAACTTCTGATTTATATTTAATTAAATATGAAACGCAATAATGAGTATATTGATCGATAAACAAAACAAAATAATTCTTTTCGTTCACCGTAGGAGGAGTGATAGGCCCCGCGACATCTGAGTGGACTATAAACAACGGCCTTTTGACATGTTCTCTGTTCTTTTCTTTATTAAACGGCAATCTCGACTGTTTCCCTTTTACGCATGCTTCGCAAAGCTTCTCATCCGGTATTACTGAATCTAAGCTCGCGATATCTTGGAACATGCCTTTCGATTTTAATTCTGGGAATTTTTGCTTTCCAATGTGTCCTAATCGTTGATGCCACAATTGATAATTTGTTTTCCTACTCGCGGCGTTGACTGCTTTTAAATTTATCCCGAAATTAATAGTAATTAAGTTTCGATTTGACTCACCATATACGACCATCTTACCCTCTTTCATCACCCTGACGCCATTTTGATCAAATATGATCGAATATCCCGCTGCTTGCATTTTGGCAACGGATAGCAAATTGTTTGGTAGCTCTGGGCAGTATAGGACGTCCTCCAGCGTTCCGTTAATGCCCTGATCGCTGATCACCTTCAGGTTTCCCTGCTTTGTCGCCGTGATGAACTGATTATTTTTAGCCACTGCGATTTTTATTGGTCTAGCTAATTGTTTGAAATCCGTCGCCAAATCTGCTCTATTTATGATGTGATCAGTTGCTCCGGAGTCCAGGATGAAAGATATATTATTTAATTGTACTTCAGGCAAGTGTTCTCCTGCCATGAATGCGAAACTCGAAGTTGCATTGGCTTCCCTTGGCTCTTCTGCTTCTGCTGTGTGAGCGGTTGATCTCTTCTTGTCACTTAGTCTCGGTTTGGTGTGTCTTCTGAAGAAACAATTAGCCATCACATGTCCTCGCTTGCCACAGTTGTGGCATGTCACAAATTTCCTTGGATTCTTCATTTTATTTTGGATATAATTATGTGGCCTTTTTTGTTTCGAAGTCTAGTAATTTGGATTTTATATCTGCAAGAGTTAGGAGATCTGGTGACAATTGTTCAATGGCAGTCACTATGTTGTCGTATGAGCTCGGTAAGGTCAGTAGCACATGGGCTACTTTATCTTTCTCGCTTAAAGTACCTCCAGCAGCCACGAATTCTTCGAATAATTCGTCCAGCTCGGAAAAATGCTTCATCAGGGTGGTATCACCCTTCAACTTAAAAGTGAGCATTTTCTTCCTGATTGCCATTTCAGACGCTAAACTTTTTCGTGCATACGTAGCATCGAGTCTTTCCATCATTTCTTTAGCCGTTTCCTCCTTTTTAGCAAAATGTAAAAAGGAGTCTGCTAAGTTTGCCACTATAGCACCTTTTGCAGTATTTTGCAGCTTTCTACCACTCATCTTTTCCGGTTTTTGGGGGCTCCGTTTCGAGTACTTTAATTACTCCTAATTCCGTCAATAAATACTCAATCCACGTTTTCCATATGTTGTATCGTTCCCCATTAAACGGTTTAATGTTGCGATTTAATTTATCCATTTTCTTTAATTTTAATTTTCTACTATTGAATCACTGTTTATTAATTAATTTCACACACACACACACACACACATACTTCGTGTTATCCTGGGCCCATAACCTATTAGATTATGGGGTTTAAAATAAGAAACACCTTTTGTCTATATGAACACTTTAATTGAAAAATCTCAAAGACTCTACACAGTCAAGAGGCACTTCACAGTATGAATATCTACAAGAGACTAAAGATAGTTGCTAGTGAGGCCCAGGGTTAATGTAGACCTAGGAGGGCAATATAATTTCCACCCCCTGAAGCAACGCTCGGTCTTTCCTTCTTGATCCCGCCTGGTCGCCAGGTGTACTTGCGGGAAAAACCCACATTTGGGAAAAACCCATCAGTAAAACTCCCGAAAGGACTTTTCCCCATTTTACAATCTCAAGGAGGACCCCATAGCAATNACCCATAGCAATATTAAGAAATAAACCTTTCCTTAACATAAAATAACTTTGGGAGAGTGAATTTTGGTCTCGGGGAAATCCCGAAAATCCAACAGACTCTCCATCAAGTGACCCTCGTGACGTTTGACAATCCCCAACGTCCATGCCATAGCTACGACCATGGCCAAATGTCCAAATAAACAATTGTCTCAAAAATGGGAAAGCGACGGGCTCTGATTTTCGTGGATTTTTTTTGTTGAAAAATACTTTTTTACAATTATCGTTTTTTTCAGAAAAATTCCACCAAAATAAAACAATCAGAGTTCTGGGGATTCCGTAAACAATTAATAATTAATAATAATTAATTATTAATTATTAATAATTATTAATTAATAATTATTAATTGTTTACTCAAAGCCAGAGAGGAAAGGATCTTTTTTTTTCTCTTTCGCAATCCCCTCCAAATACATAATAAGAGCGACAGAGAAGTATGGTTCCTTCTCTTTCTCGCTCACGAGTGGAAGGGCAACTCTATCCCGCCTCCTGCTTAGTGGAAGGGGCATCACGCACACTGATGCTCACAGCCACACGGACGTACAGCTGCTGAATGCTGTAGCGCCATTGGCTGTCCTTCTCACCCTAATAACTCCTCAGGGGTGCTTCTGATCAAAAAGTGGAAAAGGACTTTTCTGTTCAGAATCATCCCGTGAACCTGCCGGTTTCGGATTGGCATGTACTTCAGGGACACCCTGTATATATGCATGTATGTATGTATATGTATGGGTATATGTGTCTGATCGATTTTCTAGGATAACTGAAAAAATAATTGTTTAAATAAGTCTAATTATAATTTGCAATATTCTTCTCCTGACCAAGTTCGATCATGGAATTGATTGCATCATTTTTTGTTGACAAAAATCATTTAGAAACCAATATTTTTGGTGCAATGTTGGCTGCCAATATTGAGGCAACGTCAATAAATTGAATACAATAAATCATTGAATTCAATTCAAATTCCATCGTTATAGAAATTCACCTGTAGAAGCGCATTGCTAATTTATGAGCCAAAATATATTGACGAAAATATGTTGACTGTTGTGATGAAGGCAATCAATCTAATTATCGATCAATTCATCTAATTATCAATTATTTCAACTATCTTTCAATTTTGAACAGTCATCATCAAAAAATAATTTCACATTCCGGTCATTATAAACCAATCAATATGTAGAAAATATGTATTGATGTATTCGGTACATTGGGCAAAGCTTGGCGTAGATGGCTGCACCTCCGCACATTCCCTGATTTCGGAGGGAATTTTATGAATCACCAATTATAGTGAGGTTGGGTCGAGATAATATTTGTTTACTTGTGTGTTGAGGGAATTAATTTTTTTTAATTGTATTAAAAATGATATAAACTATATGAATTACGGTCAAATGACCCTCGTGCAGCTGAAGCATTTATTAGTTGCTCGAGGTGCTAAAACGTCCGGACGAAAAGAGGATCTAAGAGGATCTGGTTCTTCGGTAGGTGGTTCATAACTGAATCCATAATATAAATAAATTAAATGCTCTGTGGTCCTTTGACTTTTATTGATGAATAGGGTTAATTTATTGTTCCAGCCTTCAATATTATGATCGTAATAGTAATTTTGGTAATGACATCGTCTGTGAGAACGAGGAATATCGTACCCTTCTTGTGCCAGACCAGAAAACATTCAAAGACATCAATGCTGATTGTCCCCTTCCCGGATTGACGAAACTTCACATAACGGAATATTTAAGAAGGTAAATTGATGTGCATATGATAATTAATCAAAACAGATACTGATTTTTTCAACTCCATAGGTTTGAGAAATTGCTTGAACCAGCTGAACGCATGTATGCCGAAGGGTATCTGAAATTTGTTCGATTCAGTATTCAAGGTAAACTGAAAATTCCAATCTAAAAAAAAAGTGTCGTTTTCTTCATTTTCTTCAATTACTTGCTCGCAGAAACCTATATCTTAGATCATATTCTTCATTGAATTCATCATCAGAATCATCATGTTTTCGTTCTTCAGCTTCAATAAATTTGTGATTAGTTTGAATTGCATGATTTTATAATGCTGATGATGATTATCTGTATTCTTTTTTCAATTCCCCGATCTTAGTGAATATCTTGTGACAAGCTTCGTATAAATTTACTTTTTCTATTAATAATTAATTAAAATAATTTGTCACAACTGGTCTTCAACCTAAGGCCCTCCAACGTCGAACTTACCATGGGCGCTAGCCTATTTTCAATATTTTTTACTTGGCGGAATAGACAACGCCAAGTGTGCTTTAAAGCAACTCGAAGTTCCTCTAAACAAAATCTCTAGCCAGACTCTTTATAACAAGGGGGAGGAGGGACGATACCTCCTAATCGGACTCTTGGAAACCCAAGAAATAAATTAAAACAATCAATTTCATACCTCAAAGAAACTGATATTTTCAGAAAATACACAAAATAATATTAAAATGAAAAATGAAAATATATACAGAAATGATAATTCTCAAACGTAAATTTACGGGACCACTGGTCCTACTCAGTGCGGAAAATAGAAAATATTCAACTGCATAGGGAAAAATCCAGTTTTTTCTACTCTCTCAATGTTTCAAGATCAATTTTAGCTATTTTGAGAACAACAGCATCCCAAAACTTCCACTCAAACAAATTAAATTCTAATCCTCAAATAAAAATTATTCAACTCCTCACAATCTTCTCAATACTGAATATAAATGAATTTTACCTCAAATTATGAAAGAAAACCAACTATTGAGACTTACTCGTCTCTCTTAGATCCTAAATAAATTCAACGAATACCCCAAAACAACTCAACAGGCTCGGGACTCAGTGCCGACCTCCTAACAAAAGTAAATTCACTTTCAACACGACTTAGCTCGATTATTGTCCAGACCAGGGCCCCAGAATCCTCTCCAGCTGCTCCAGGCTGTCCAAAAATCTTTTGCAGTCCTCAATGGTTCCAGAAAGATCGAAAATATTGGCTTTAATTAGCTCAAGTCCTCAACAAAGCACAGCTCGGGCTCAAAAATGCTCTACTTCTCAACAGAGTTCAACGACGATGCATGTCTGGATATGTCTCGGGGACAGCTCACGCCATGCGCTTTCTCGCTCAAAAATCAAGTGATTGGGGGGACTCTTCCCCCCCTATCACTCTCAAAACTAGTTAAATTCGCAACTAATTCCCCCTGAACTGGACAATATCGTTACGAATTAAAATTACATCTTGACTCTAATTGTTTACATAAAATTTCCCTTAAATTACTAAAATGGTGGGCTCTGTCCCAAAATGTCTTGATGTCCTGGGGATAATTTTCCAGGTCTCTTCCTGATGCTCCTTGACCTCAGAGCTGCTAGAGTGGGTGAGTCCATTCTCACTGATGCCAGCGTCCAAGGTAGACGGTGGCGGTGGTGGCAGTGGATGCCTCCAACGCTGATGATGGACGAATCCAATGTAGACCATTGACGATTCCGATATAGCCCCAAGAGATTTTTCTCATGGCCGTCTTCTTCTTCCTCCATGTGCATGGTTCTCGACGATTATTCTCTTCAAAATAAATCCCCAAAGAATCAATGACAATTCTTGATTCTCCGGCTGTCCCAATGGTTCTCGCTTAAATATTATCGAAGGGAAAGGAGTTTGAGCTCCCCCCGAGACTCAGGTTTACTTAAATTAATTTTCTTGACTTAAAATAAAAATAAATATTCTCTTTGACAATCATATTGTCACAATCTGTTATTCTACTTAGGGTGGGAAAATTTTTCAATAGACCTTTATTTGTATACGGAAATGAGACTGACGAAAAAGGTCACACATACTTTACTTCCTCTCACACATTCTAATGACTAGTTATGCCGATTTCAATATTCCAATGACTAATTGTTTCTCTATCTCTCTCTCCCTCCAACAGATGAATCTTTTTTTGTAAAGGGAGGCTGGTCAGCCCAGATGAAAAAATCCCTCAAGTATAAAGTCTACGTGGAACTTCTTATGAATGGGAAAATTGAAGGAGCCATGTGTGAGTGTGCCGCAGGAAAGCCTCCGGAAGCTCATTTCAAACATATTGTTATTTTGCTGCTAGGAGTAGAACAAATGAAACGTGAGGGAATCATGATCTTGGAGAAGACATGCACTGAGCAATTGTAGACTTTCCATCAACTGAAGAAACCCTACACTGGATCCCCTGTCAAAGCTGCAATGATTAAAAAATCTTCTCCCGAAGAGGTTAATAATAATCAGCATGATGACGACAGGAATAATAATAATATTCAACAGAATGAGCAGGTGGTTGATGCTGAGTTTCAAGCCTATTCAGTATGGATACAACAGTATAATGCCATTGAAGCAACTGATTGAACCTGGCAATCCCTACACACTAGCCCTCGATCATGACTATCTGAAGATTCCATTAATTGATAAGTTTTTGATGAGTATGGGTTTGATGGAGATCGAAAATGACGAGATCAGAACTATTGAGAAAGAAACCAGAAAGCAAAGAGAGTCAAAGGCGTGGTATAATGTGCGTGGGATCAGAATGACAGCGAGTAATTTCCAACCTTGTTGCACAGTCTCTTCAGAGGCGAGAGGATTTAATTTCTGCTCTAATGTTACGTCTCATGGAATAATCTACGAGAGGAAGGCGATCTCAGAGTACGAAAAGTTAATGAGTGCAGCGATCAAAGTAAAAGAATGTGGTATTTTCATCGTCAAACGTATCCTTACCTTGCAGCTAGTCCTGATGGTCTCATCGCTGAGATAACAGTAGCAGAGGTAAAATGTCGCTACTCGATTAAGGATGAAAAAGTTTCTGCATCAAATTTACGTCATCTTGAGCTTGATACTCATGGCAACTTATCTCTTAAGAGAAACCATCGGTATTATTACCAAATTCAGGGGCAGTTGATGGCTACGGACCGACAATTCTATGATTTAATAATTTATACATTCAAGGGGATAAGTGTAATTTCACTTGCGAGAGATGATGCTTCTATTCGTGAGATGTTGAATAAGCTTACAGAGTTTTATGAATGTTATTTTAAACCTAGTCTTCTTGATAAATATTTTTATCATGATTATAATAAGTATTATTTCAAAAAATGAAAAGCTGATACAGTGCAAAATGAAAAAAACTGGGGATAAGCTGCTCACAGTACAAAGATTAAAATATGCTATTATAAATGAATTTTATAACAGATATCAAGTTTGTTTTTTCATGATTAGTCAAATAAATCATATTGTCTTAAAAAAACATCTCTCATTACATTATACATTCCCGAAAATTACATAGCATTAAACAGATTGAAACGATATCATCAGCTAATCCAACATAGCTATTCCTTAATGTATTACTCGCCCTGGCGAATAAGGATCCACGTTATAGCATGGATGTAGCATGGATGTGCATGGATGTCATTTTAAGGTGAAAAAGGGGCCAAAAATGATTAAAATATAATCCAAAAATTATTTAAATGCTGATAGACGAACAATTGGTCCCAATTAATACCCATTAATAGGTTATTTTGTATAATTAGGAGAAATTATTAATGGTGTGCTATGTGGTAAAGAAGTTCAGATGGGAGAATGCCGCGAGATGGCGCCAGTGTTAAATTATCGAGTCGGCGGGAAACTGTCAGCAGTCACAGGCATATTTTTAATTCTATTTCACTTATGAATATTAGATAGGTTTGGGGCGGTAGGGGGGTTGATTTGGAATATTAGCACCAACGCATTTTGCCCCATTTCGAGAATTTCGCAATACATTATTCTGGTCGGCAGGGGGGAGGGGGGGGAGTCAAGCGGGAAATAGCTCACAGACCCATTTCGCCCCATTTGTTATTTATTTTCTGAATGAGCGAGAGGAGGGATGTCAAGTCGGAAAACGATAAACAAACCCGTTTTGCCCCATCAT
>NW_021681296.1:22387-23713 GCF_001412515.2 Diachasma alloeum
ACGTGCAGAATTATCAGCCGAGCCGAAGGCGAGGTTGATAAGCACGCGGGTAGGGCTCTTTTATTTTACATTCCGTGGTTACAACAGCGTTTGTCGCTCCGGCGTAGGAGGAAAATCAGAATTTCCTCCCGCGCAGCGAAGTGTGCACTTTTCTCCCGCCGGGGCGAAAAAAATATGCCAGGGAGAACATATCTCATGGAAAAAAAGCCCATAAGAAAACAATCCCACAGAAAAAAGACAAAATTGTGGCCCTTGTGGCCTTCTTCTAACCCCTTTATGACCCCTTTGTAATCCTTTTATGATCTTTTTGTGACCCCTTTGTAATCTCTTCATGACCCTTGTGACCCTTCGTGACACTTCGTGACCCTTCCAATTTGGTCGTAATAATATTTTTAAGTCTTTTGTTTCTTTTCCCTTCGACTTTTTTTTTCCGTCGGCTTGTTTCTCCGAACCTATTTTTTCCCGTCTTTTTCTTCCAAATCAGTTTTTTCCTAGAATCGAAAAAAAGATGCGGAAAAAAGACCCTTGTGATTCCCTGTGATCCCTGTGACCTATTGTCTCCAGTTTTTTTTTCATCGATTTTTCAATCACACTGTTTGTTTTCTCAAGCAATGACACATATCGATAATGAGCCATAATTAATCAACAAACATTGTACGTCTCGAAAAACTTATGATAGCATGGTCACTTTGATAACAGCATCTACAAATTTACAGGGTTACTAAAGTGACCAGCTCGTGTATTATATTGTCNCATAATTAATCAACAAACATTGTACGTCTCGAAAAACTTATGATAGCATGGTCACTTTGATAACAGCATCTACAAATTCACAGGGTTACTAAACTGACCAGCTCGTGTATTATATTGTCGTTAAAATGACCACCTTATGGAGCACATGATAAATATATGAAGTAGTCATTTTGGCAACTGTATATAGAAACGAACAATGTTACTGATCAAACCACATCATGAAAAATTTAGATATACTTAAAATGGCATGTGACATGGGCATTTTGGTAACTCTTTATATTTGTGCATGTCGTTATCAAAGTGATCACTCTGCATAGAATGTATATGAGGTATTCCATGCCAACTTTTTTAAAAAAAAGGACTCTCAATTTTTTCCAAATTTTTTCCATCAATGGTTAATTTTTTAATTAATTTTAAACTTGGAATAAAACGCCACCTGATAAAATTGTGGAAAAATCTACAAAATTGAAAAAAAATATATGTACTATTTTCAAGTTAATTTCAAGATGGACAAATTCATAGGTAACTCCAAAGAGAATAGACCTGAGTAGAGGCCCGGATCGAGGGGTTTGA
>NW_021681296.1:24077-25583 GCF_001412515.2 Diachasma alloeum
TTCGAACCCCCCTTTCATACTTTAATCTCTGTAATAAAAAATAAAAACTGCGACGAAAGTCGCGGCGCTATGAAAAACTCAATGGTTTCTCGGCGCAGTGACTCCCGACAACTCGCCCGCTAATTAAAAAATCGTATCTCTGCTCCTAATTAACATTAAGGAATGAAACCAATGCTGTTCGATGGAGAATTAAATTCCCCATCCTTCCATCCCCCTTTCAATCCTTAATCTCTGTAATAAAAAAATAAAAACTGCGACGAAAGTCGCGGCGCTATGAAAAACTCAATGGTTTCTCGGTGCAGTGACCCCCATTAATTCACCCGCTAATTAAAAAATCGTCTCATTTCTCCTAATTAATATTAAGGAATGAAACCAATGCTGTTCGATGGAGAATTAAATTCCCCATCCTTCAACCCCCGTTTCATTCCTTAATCTCTGTAATAAAAAAATAAAAACTGCGACGAAAGTCGCGGCGCTATGAAAAACTCAATGGTTTCTCGGCGCAGTCATTTCCGACAACTCGCCGACTAATTCAAAAATCGTATCTCTGCACCTAATTAACATTGAGGAATAAAACCAATCCTGTTCGATGGAGAATTAAATTCCCCATCCTTCAACCCCCGTTTCATTCCTTAATCTCTGTAATAAAAAAATAAAAACTGCGACGAAAGTCGCGGCGCTATGAAAAACTCAATGGTTTCTCGGCGCAGTGACTCCCGACAACTCGCCCGCTAATTAAAAAATCGTATCTCTGCTCCTAATTAACATTAAGGAATGAAACCAATGCTGTTCGATGGAGAATTAAATTCCCCATCCTTCAACCCCCGTTTCATTCCTTAATCTCTGTAATAAAAAAATAAAAACTGCGACGAAAGTCGCGGCGCTATGAAAAACTCAATGGTTTCTCGGCGCAGTGACTCCCGACAACTCGCCCGCTAATTAAAAAATCGTATCTCTGCTCCTAATTAACATTAAGGAATGAAACCAATGCTGTTCGATGGAGAATTAAATTCCCCATCCTTCAACCCCCGTTTCATTCCTTAATCTCTGTAATAAAAAAATAAAAACTGCGACGAAAGTCGCGGCGCTATGAAAAACTCAATGGTTTCTCGGCGCAGTGACTCCCGACAACTCGCCCGCTAATTAAAAAATCGTATCTCTGCTCCTAATTAACATTAAGGAATGAAACCAATGCTGTTCGATGGAGAATTAAATTCCCCATCCTTCAACCCCCGTTTCATTCCTTAATCTCTGTAATAAAAAAATAAAAACTGCGACGAAAGTCGCGGCGCTATGAAAAACTCAATGGTTTCTCGGCGCAGTGACTCCCGACAACTCGCCCGCTAATTAAAAAATCGTATCTCTGCTCCTAATTAACATTAAGGAATGAAACCAATGCTGTTCGATGGAGAATTAAATTCCCCATCCTTCAATTCCCGTTTCATTCCTTAATGTCTGTAATAAAAAAATAAAAGCTGCGACGAAATTCGCGGCGCTATGAAAAAC
>NW_021681296.1:25892-28088 GCF_001412515.2 Diachasma alloeum
TCCTCGTTTCATTCCTCAATCTCTGTAATAAAAAAATAAAAACTGCGACGAAAGTCGCGGCGCTATGAAAAACTCAATGGTTTCTCGGCGCAGTGACTCCCGACAACTCGCCCGCTAATTAAAAAATCGTATCTCTGCTCCTAATTAACATTAAGGAATGAAACCAATGCTGTTCGATGGAGAATTAAATTCCCCATCCTTCAACCCCCGTTTCATTCCTTAATCTCTGTAATAAAAAAATAAAAACTGCGACGAAAGTCGCGGCGCTATGAAAAACTCAATGGTTTCTCGGCGCAGTGACTCCCGACAACTCGCCCGCTAATTAAAAAATCGTATCTCTGCTCCTAATTAACATTAAGGAATGAAACCAATGCTGTTCGATGGAGAATTAAATTCCCCATCCTTCAACCCCCGTTTCATTCCTTAATTTCTGTAATAAAAAAATAAAAACTGCGACGCATTTCGCGGCGCTATGAAAAACTCAATGGTTTCACGGCGCAGAGCGCGTCCCCATTAGGTCGCCCGCTAATTAAAAAATCGTCTCCTTCCTCCTAATTAATATTAAGGAATGAAACCTATGCTGTTCGATGGAGAATTAAATTCCCCATCCTTCAACCCCCGTTTCATTCCTTAATCTCTGTAATAAAAAAATAAAAACTGCGACGAAAGTCGCGGCGCTATGAAAAACTCAATGGTTTCTCGGCGCAGTGACTCCCGACAACTCGCCCGCTAATTAAAAAATCGTATCTCTGCTCCTAATTAACATTAAGGAATGAAACCAATGCTGTTCGATGGAGAATTAAATTCCCCATCCATCAACCCCCGTTTCATCTCTTAATCTCTGTAATAAAAAAATAAAAACTGCGACGAAAGTCGCGGCGCTATGAAAAACCTAATGGTTTCTCGGCGCAGTGACTCCCGACAACTCGCCCGCTAATTCAAAAATCGTATCTTTTCTCCTAATTAATATTAAGGAGTGAAACCAATGCTGTTCGATGGAGAATTATATTCCCCATCTTTCAATCCCCGTTTCATTCCTTAATCTTTCTAATGAAAAAATTATAACTGCGACGAATGTCGCGGCGCTATGAAAAACTCAATGGTTTCTCGGCGCAGTGACTCCCGACAACTCGCCCGCTAATTAAAAAATCGTATCTCTGCTCCTAATCAACATTAAGGAATGAAATCTATGCTGTTCGATGGAGAATTAAATTCTCCATCTTTCAACCCCCGTTTCATTCCTTAATCTCTGTAATAAAAAAATAAAAACTGCGACGAAAGTCGCGGCGCTATGAAAAACTCAATGGTTTCTCGGCGCAGTGACTCCCGACAACTCGCCCGCTAATTAAAAAATCGTATCTCTGCTCCTAATTAACATTAAGGAATGAAACCAATGCTGTTCGATGGAGAATTAAATTCCCCATCCATCAACCCCCGTTTCATTTCTTAATCTCTGTAATAAAAAAATAAAAACTGCGACGAAAGTCGCGGCGCTATGAAAAACTCAATGGTTTCTCGGCGCAGTGACTCCCGACAACTCGCCCGCTAATTAAAAAATCGTATCTCTGCTCCTAATTAACATTAAGGAATGAAACCAATGCTGTTCGATGGAGAATTAAATTCCCCATCCATCAACCCCCGTTTCATCCCTTAATCTCTGTAATAAAAAAATAAAAACTGCGACGAAAGTCGCGGCGCTATGAAAAACCTAATGGTTTCTCGGCGCAGTGACTCCCGACAATTCGCCCGCTAATTCAAAAATCGTATCTTCTCTCCTAATTAATATTAAGGAATGAAGCCAATGCTGTACGATGGAGAATTAAATTCCCCATTCTTCAATCCCCGTTTCATTCCTTAATCTCTGTAATAAAAAAATAAAAACTGCGACGAAAGTCGCGGCGCTATGAAAAACTCAATGGTTTCTCGGCGCAGAGCGCTTCCCCATTAATTCGCCCGCTAATTAAAAAATCGTCTCTTTTCTCCTAATTAATATTGAGGAATGAAACCAACGCTGTTCGATGGAGAATTAAATTCCCCACCCAACCACTCCCGTTTCATCCCTTAACCTGTCTAATGAAAAAATTATAACTGCGACGAAATTCGCAGCGCTATGAAAAACTCAATGGTTTCTCGGCGCAGTGACTCCCAACTCGCCCGCTAATTAAAAAATCGTATTTCTGCTCCTAATTAACATTA
>NW_021681296.1:28450-29122 GCF_001412515.2 Diachasma alloeum
TAAGGAATGAAACCAATGCTGTTCGATGGAGAATTAAATTTTGCATCCTTCAACCCCCCTTTCATACCTTAATCTCTGTAATAAAAAATAAAAACTGCGACGAAAGTTGCGGCGCTATGAAAAACTCAATGGTTTCTCGGCGCAGTGACTCCCGACAACTCGCCCGCTAATTCAAAAATCGTCTCTCCCCTCCTAATTAACATTAAGGAATGAAACCAATGCTGTTCGATGGAGAATTAAATTCCCCATCTTTCAACCCCCGTTTCATTCCTTAATCTCTGTAATAGAAAAATAAAAACTGCGACGAAAGTTGCGGCGCTATGAAAAACTCAATTGTTTCTCGGCGCACAGCGCTTCCCCATTAATTCGCCCGCTTATTAAAAAATCGTCTCTTTTCTCCTAATTAATATTGAGGAATGAAACCAACGCTGTTCGATGGAGAATTAAATTCCCCCCCCAACACCCCCCGTTTCATCCCTTAATCTCTCTAATGAAAAAATTATAACTGCGACGAAAGTCGCGGCGCTATGAAAAACTCAATGGTTTCTCGGCGCAGTGACTCCCGACAACTCGTCCGCTAATTAAAAAATCGTATCTCTGCTCCTCATCAACATTAAAGAATGAACCCAATGCTGTTCGATGGAGAATTAAATTCCCCATCCTTCAACCCCC
>NW_021681296.1:29178-29359 GCF_001412515.2 Diachasma alloeum
GACAATGAATCCAATGCTGTCCGATGGAGAATTAAATTCCCCATCCTTCAACCCCCCTCCATTCCTTAATGTTAATTAGGAGCAGAGATACGATTTTTTAATTAGCGGGCGAGTTGTCGGGAGTCACTGCGCCGAGAAACCATTGGGTTTTTCATAGCGCCGCGACTTTCGTCGCAGTTTT
>NW_021681296.1:36349-37495 GCF_001412515.2 Diachasma alloeum
GCTGAGAGTTGGATATCGAAACCCAACTTTCATAGTAGTATTATTTTCGATAAGGATTTGGTAATACCCCAAATGAGCCGAACGGAAATTAAATTTAATAAACCATTATACGCAGGCTTTAGTATTCTAGATATTTCCAAAAAATACATTTATGATTTTCACTATAATTATGTGAAAAAAAATTTTAAGGATAGGGCAAAACTATTGTACACAGATACGGATAGTCTTATTTATCATTTCAGAGTAGAGGATATTTATGAAATTATGAAAAATGATATTGATAAATTCGACACTTCTGACTATCCAATAAATAATGTATATAATATACCTCTAAAGAATAAGAAGAAATTAGGTGTAATGAAAGATGAAAATAATGGTAAGATTATGACTGAGTTCGTGGGGCTCCGAGCGAAAATATACAGCTTTAAAGTATCTGGTGAAGATCGGGAAAAATCGCGGGTCAAAGGAGTGAAAAAATCAACGTTGAAGCGTATCACATTTGACGACTATAAAGCCTGCTTGGACCAGCATAAAAATGTTCGGATGTCGCAAAATATGATCAGATCCATCAAACAAAACTAGCTCTAAGTTGACATGATGATAAACGCATTCTTCTGCCAAACACAATAGATATTTTGCCTTACGGATTCAAAAACTATGATATTATAAATAACTTATAAAAAAAAAGGGTGAGAAAATGAAAAAAATTTTTTTTTGAAAAAAATATTTCTTTATTCAATAAAAATTGCTCATACATATGTCTCCTTAATCCATCCAATGATTACACTACCAGTTCCATCTTCTTTTGTTACTAGAAAAAATAATAGTGCAACAAGCCAAATAACGAATATCGGAATAGTGCTGTTGCTAAAAAAATATAGCAACGGATGATTGCTCATCTTTTTTACACTCATATAAGAACTTATCTAGTTGTACATAATACTGTGGGAGAAATTCAACGTATTTTTGCACCATCTGTGTAACATTGAGATTTCTAATAGTGATAAATTTTGCTGATATATCTACAAATGGCTGATATCCAATCATGATTGCATCTGAAATATAAGCCTCACATCCTGTCTTGACTTGAAGAATATCTGTGCCTGAGATATTCATTGCATCTCTCCATTCGACTCCACATGAAAA
>NW_021681297.1:0-22982 GCF_001412515.2 Diachasma alloeum
ATAGCAGTATTATCTTTGATAAGGATTTGGTAATAATTCAAATGAGTCGGACAAAAATTAAATTTAATAAGCCAATATACATAGGTTTCAGTATTCTAAACATTTTTAAAATATACATTTACGATTTTCATTATTATTATGTAAAAAATACTTTTAAGGATAGAGCAAAACTATTGTACACAGACATTGATATTCTTATTTATCATTTTAAAGTGGAGGATATTCGTGAAATTGTGAAAAGTGATATCGATAAATTCGACACTTCAGATTATCCAATAAATAATGTATATAATATATTTTGTGACGAGGCACATTTATTTATTTTTAATTATTTTTATATTACATTTTTCCCCAACACACTTAGCCCCCTAATATTAAATTCCCGCCACCGTGGGCCACCTTACCTCCCCAATATTTCTCCTTACCTTTCCCCCTGGAAGCAGAGACGAGACCACCCGAAGGAAGTCAACATAACCGGCCCATGAACTCGACTGACGAAAATCTGTGCCACCTGGAAGAATACCCACAGACGCCCCTCAAAAACACGCATCATCAGCAGCTCAGGTGGCTACGCTCTTGTGTGATATCCCCTGGCCCCCCGCAGAGATCTAAGTCAGGTGATGATCAAGTACGAAATCTGACGAATGAAGGAAACGAAGGAATACGGAGAAATGCGAAGAAATCGCGACGAAAGAGAAGATGAAGAAGAGAACGAAGAAGTCACTCGTAACACAGCCGCCCCGAGTGTTCCCACGTGCCCCGAAAAGTATTCCCCGAGAAGCCCCGTAATTTTGTGTTTGGAGAAGTGTTAATAAACGAGGAGAATTGCGTGCATCCTAGTGCACCTCTCAGCCATTGGAATAGGAATCCAGGAGTCGTCCAGTTGGAACGGAGGCTCAAACCTTGGAGAAAACCCCCCTGGAATTATTAAGGATTTTGTTGTTGCCGCCCGGAAGTCCCCGAGTTGCACCCACGTGGTCGTGAGTACGATTTACCTTTCCCATTTTCCCATTATTCCCGCGTTCCCCAAATATTTACCCCCAACGGTGAGCCTACACTTTATTTTGAATATTCCCGTTAGTGTTCAATCGGATTAATTACTACTTCATTGATATCATTTACAATTCCCTAGACACGACTATCTTCTTCTCTTTTGTTTTGCTTAGAATTATCCGTCTTTTTACGTGTACAAAAGTTACCTGGCCTCCCCCATACCCCTAGATCGCATGAAAAGGCCTTATTACCGTCTCTTGACGATTTAATTTGTAGTTAACGTAAATACAGTTGATTTCCTCAAAATATCCCTTATTTATCCTCTTTCTTTAATTGCCCAGATCCTCATTTCAGGAATTATTATTAATATAAATTAAGGCAAAGGTCACAATCTCTAAAGAATAAGAAGGAATTAGGTTTAATAAAAGATGAGAATCATGGTAAAGTCATGACTGAGTTCGTGGGTTTTCGCTCGAAAATATATAGCTTTAAAGTGTCTGGTGAAGATCGGGAAAAATCGCGGGCCAAAGGAGTGAAAAAATCAACGTTGAAACGTATCACATTTGACGACTATAAAGCCTGCTTGGACCAGCATAAAAATGTTCGGATGTCGCAAAATATGATCAGATCCGTCAAACATGATGTGTTCACAATTAATCAAACAAAACTAGCTCTAAGTTGGCATGATGATAAGCACATTCTTCTGCCAAACACAACAGATACTTTGCCTTACGGATTTAAAAACAATGATATTGTAAATAACTTATAAACGAAAAACGGTGAGAAAATGAAAAAAAAAAATTTTTTCCAAAAAATATTTCTTCATTCAATAAAAATTCCTCATACATGTGTCTCCTTAATCCACCCAACGATTACACTACCGGTTCCATCTTCTTTTGTTACCAGAAAAAATAATAGTGCAACAAGCCAAATAACGAATATGGGAATTGTGCTGTTGCTAAAAAAATATAGCAACGGATGATTGCTCATCTTTTATACACTCATATAAGAACTTATCTAGCTGTACATAATACTGTGGGAGATATTCAACGTATTTTTGCACTTTCTGAGTAACATTGAGATTTCTAGCAGTGATATATTCCGCTGATATTTCTACAAATAGCTGATATCCAATCATCGTTGCATATGATGTATAAGCCTCACATCCTGTCTTGACTTGAAGAATACCTGTGCCTGAGATATTCATTGCATCTCTCCATTCGCCTCCACATGAAAAATTAACCTCCTCTTTCTCGGGCACTGAGTATAGCCACCCCTTTTCAGTTTGTTTCCAATGTGACGCAAAGGTAGAACTCAGTTTGATACTACAATTGGGAAGAGGTGAAAGTTGTCCGCCGGTCATAAACATTACAGCCTCACAAATTAGTTGAGAAGTAGCATTATAGAATGGATACTTTAGTTTACAAATATACTGATAATCATCTGTGGGCAAGTATTCGGCATTGTCTTTAGAGTGTGCCAAGGTATAATGATATTGGCTAAGCAGCAAGTATTCGCCCCGAGGTTGAATGTACGCTGACCCTTGGCGGTTGCCGAACACTTGAGCCGTAGGATATGGATACATTTTGTACAATTCCTATGTCTTTGAGTTTAACAGTAGGATTTTCAATATTACATCTAATTTCCCATCATCAAATCCAATCTTTACCTTCAATTTTTCTAGTAAATCATCAGAACGTGGTTGTTCAATCGAGAGAGGGAGAACCAATGACTGATCCTGTCTCATTGCAATGAAATTATTGACAGCACTTTCCAGTTTTGTATAAGTGAATAATTCAAAATAAATGACTTCTGCGTTTGCAGAATGTATGGAATCAATTATCGTTTCCTGAAAATACATGTACATATACAGCTCAATTTCCAAACGTTTCGCCCAATATCGGATGCTATTGAGCATTCGATGATGAAGCAATGATGGGAATTTGCCCTCTTTTTGTGGCTCTTTAATTAATTTGATAGCCTTCAAAAAATCTTCAACACAGATTTCATTTTTATTTCTCAATTGATCGAGCTGATCATGTAGGTGATGTAATCCTATTTGAGCCATATGCCTGTGACAATCATTGATCGTTCGATTCAATATTTCCTCATAGTTGAGTTGGATTTCATTCAATGATCCGAAAAGAGTTTCTGTGATAATTCCAACATATCCAGAAGGTAGACATTTACTTTCCTCAGACACTGATTGATTCATGAAAAACAGTAATTGGTCCATGTATTTTTCTTCTTTCTGAACCCACCGCAACCGATTTTCGCCACAAACTACTGTCACGCATGTAATAGCCTCTGCATAATATTTACATGTATGATTCATATATTCTAGTTCATCTCGTGTGACGATTGGCCTTTGAGGAATTATTGTCTTCTAGTCAATGTGTGTTGCTAGCTTTCACTCAGCTGTCCATTCATAATGCAACCCATTGGACGTTGCAAAACCGTATTTAGAAAATCCATAGAGTGACAGAATGATGCTATGAGTAGTTGAAGTGCTAAAACTGTGGCCATTATATTGTCTTGTCCACAGAATCCACTCCGCTGGTAAAACTACGATCAGCCTGATGGTTCATATTGGAATTCCCCCACCAAGATTTTCTTTATCGATCCAACCATTAGAAGTGTTTTTGAACTCCAAACTTTTGACAGATCGCCCATTGCCAGTTTCCTCTCACAAGGTGACATTGAAATATTTTGACTATTATTGACGCCTCCTCACAAACAACATCACGTATCGATTAATTTTGATAAACTCAGCCCCAAAACTCGGCCTCAAAAACTCGGCCCCAAAAATCGGCCCCAAAACTCGGCCCCAAAATTCGGCCCCAAAAACTCCGCCCCAAAACTCGGTCCCAAAACTCAGCCCAAATACTCGGCCCCCAAAAACTCGGCCCCCAAAAACTCGGCCCCAAAAACTTGGCCCCAAATACTCGGCCCCCAAAAACCCNTACAAACACCGTCATGAATCGATTAATTTTGATAAACTCGGCCCCAAAACTCGGTTTCAAAAACTCGGCTCCAAAAACTCGGCCCCAAAAACTCGGCCCCAAAAACTCAACCCCAAAGGACGACTCTGAAACTGTTCTCCCGGTAACTCATTTTCATCTCGTCCACAAAATCCTGGCTCCAAACCGTCGTCTCCAAGAGTGTGACCTCAACCCCCACCCCTCGAAGAAAAAACTCAGCCCCAAATATCGATGTCGACTGGTCCATAAGTTCAGNCCTCAGGGAAAATTCTCAAAGAGACACATCACAGCGACAAACATAGTAGCCCAGGGATGAGAGCGCGAAATGTTCAAAATAAAACTCAAAAAATGGAAGAAAGTTATCATAATAATTTTTCACGTAGTTGGAAATTTATCAATGAATTACTCCCATCTAATTCGTACATACACACACCAGCAAGACATTCCTTCGGTAGGAATCCCGATTAGGCTATGCAACATATGAAACCATTTGGGTTCAATAACCAACATATCACTATACCTCTGGTCACGGACGAATCACCTGAACAGTGGGAAATTTCACATCAGATTTCCGTCGCAAGATAATCGATCGAACAGGAATACAAAATGTTGAAACTGAGTAAAGAGCCTGCGGATTGTCCGGAAATAAGGATTGGTAATGATTATGTTAAAGCACGTTTAGCGTAACCGTTATGTGAGCTCAAATCACGATCTCGTCCTGAACTAGCCCACTGAACTTATGGACCAGTCGACATCGATATTTGGGGCTGAGGTTTTTCGTCGAGGGGTGGGGGTTGAGGTCAAACTCTTGACGACGACGGTTTGGAGCCAAGATTTTGTGGATTTTGTGGACAAGATGAAAATGAGTTACCGGGAGAACAGTTTCAGAGTCGTCCTTTGGGGTTGAGTTTTTGGGGCCGATTTTTTGGGGCCGAGTTTTTGGGGCCGAGTATTTGGAGCCGAGTTTTTGAAACCGAGTTTTGGGGCCAAGTTTATCAAAATGAATCGATTCATGACGGTGTTTGTAAGGAGGCGTCAATAATAGTAAAAATATTTCAATGTCACCTTGTGAGAGGAAACTGGCAATGGGCCATCTGTCAAAAGTTTGGAGTTCAGAAACACTTCTAATGGTTGGATCGATGAAGAAAATCTTGGTTGGGGAATTCCAATATGAACCATTAGGCTAATCGTAATTTTACCAGCGGAGTGGATTCTGTGGACAAGACAATATAATGGCCACAGTTTTAGCACTTCAACTACTCATAGCATCATTCTGTCACTCTATGGATTTTCTAAATACGGTTTTGCAACGTCCAATGGGTTGCATTATGAATGGACAGCTGAGTGAAAGCTAGCACCAGACATTGACTAGAAGACAATAATTCCTCAAAGGCCAATTGTCACACGAGATGAACTAGAATATATGAATCATACATGTAAATATTATGCAGAGGCTATTACATGCGTGACAGTTCTTTGTGGCGAAAATCGGTTGCGGTGGGTTCAGAAAGAAGAAAAATACATGGACCAATTACTGTTTTTCATGAATCAATCAGTGTCTGAGGAAAGTAAATGTCTACCTTCTGGATATGTTGGAATTATCACAGAAACTCTTTTCGGATCATTAAATGAAATCCAACTCAACTATGAGGAAATATTGAATCGAACGATCAATGATTGTCACAGGCATATGGCTCAAATAGGATTACATCACCTACATGATCAGCTCGATCAATTGAGAAATAAAAATGAAATCTGTGTTGAAGATTTTTTGAAGGCTATCAAATTAATTAAAGAGCCACAAAAAGAGGGCAAATTCCCATCATTGCTTCATCATCGAATGCTCAATAGCATCCGATATTGGGCGAAACGTTTGGAAATTGAGCTGTATATGTACATGTATTTTCAGGAAACGATAATTGATCCCACACATTCTGCAAACGCAGAAGTCATTTATTTTGAATTATTCACTTATACAAAACTGGAAAGTGCTGTCAAAAATTTCATTGCAATGAGACAGGATCAGTCATTGGTTCTCCCTCTCTCGATTGAACAACCACGTTCTGATGATTTACTAGAAAAATTGAAGGTAAAGATTGGATTTGATGATGGGAAATTAGATGTAATATTGAAAATCCTACTGTTAAACTCAAAGACATAGGAATTGTACAAAATGTATCCATATCCTACGGCTCAAGTGTTCGGCAACCGCCAAGGGTCAGCGTACATTCAACCTCGGGGCGAATACTTGCTGCTTAGCCAATATCATTATACCTTGGCACACTCTAAAGACAATGCCGAATACTTGCCCACAGATGATTATCAGTATATTTGTAAACTAAAGTATTCACTCTATAATGCTACTTCTCAACCAATTTGTGAGGCTGCAATGTTTATGACCGGCGGACAACTTTCACCTCTTCCCAATTGTAGTATCAAACTGAGTTCTACCTTTGCGTCACATTGGAAACAAACTGAAAAGGGGTGGCTATACTCAGTGCCCGAGAAAGAGGAGGTTAATTTTTCATGTGGAGTCGAATGGAGAGATGCAATGAATATCTCAGGCACAGGTATTCTTCAAGTCAAGACAGGATGTGAGGCTTATACATCATCTGCAACGATGATTGGATATCAGCCATTTGTAGAAATATCAGAAAGTGCAAAAATACGTTGAATATCTCCCACAGTATTATGTACAACTAGATAAGTTCTTATATGAGTGTAAAAAAGATGAGCAATCATCCGTTGCTATATTTTTTTAGCAACAGCACAATTCCCATATTCGTTATTTGGCTTGTTGCACTATTATTTTTTCTGGTAACAAAAGAAGATGGAACCGGTAGTGTAATCGTTGGGTGGATTAAGGAGACACATGTATGAGGAATTTTTATTGAATGAAGAAATATTTTTTGGAAAAAATTTTTTTTTTTCATTTTCTCACCCTTTTTCGTTTATAAGTTATTTACAATATCATTGTTTTTAAATCCGTAAGGCAAAGTATCTGTTGTGTTTGGCAGAAGAATGTGCTTATCATCGTGCCAACTTAGAGCTAGTTTTGTTTGATTAATTGTGAACACATCATGTTTGATGGATCTGATCATATTTTGCGACATCCGAACATTTTTATGCTGGTCCAAGCAGGCTTTATAGTCGTCAAATGTGATACGTTTCAACGTTGATTTTTTCACTCCTTTGGCCCGCGATTTTTCCCGATCTTCACCAGACACTTTAAAGCTATATATTTTCGAGCGAAAACCCACGAACTCAGTCATGACTTTACCATGATTCTCATCTTTTATTAAACCTAATTCCTTCTTATTCTTTAGAGATTGTGACCTTTGCCTTAATTTATATTAATGATAATTCCTGAAATGAGGATCTGGGTAATTAAAGAAAGAGGATAAATAAGGGATATTTTGAGGAAATCAACTGTATTTACGTTAACTACAAATTAAATCGTCAAGAGACGGTAATAAGGCCTTTTCATGAGATCTAGGGGTGTGGGGGAGGCCAGGTAACTTTTGTACACGTAAAAAGACGGATAATTCTAAGCAAAACAAAAGAGAAGAAGATAGTCGTGTCTAGGGAATTGTAAATGATATCAATGAAGTAGTAAGTAATCCGATTGAACACTAACGGGAATATTCAAAATAAAGTGTAGGCTCACCGTTGGGGGTAAATATTTGGGGAACGCGGGAATAATGGGAAAATGGGAAAGGTAAATCGTACTCACGACCACGTGGGTGCAACTCGGGGACTTCCGGGCGGCACAACAAAATCCTTAATAATTCCAGGGGGGTTTTCTCCAAGGTTTGAGCCTCCGTTCCAACTGGACGACTCCTGGATTCCTATTCCAATGGCTGAGAGGTGCACTAGGATGCACGCAATTCTCCTCGTTTATTAACACTTCTCCAAACACAAAATTACGGGGCTTCTCGGGGAATACTTTTCGGGGCACGTGGGAACACTCGGGGCGGCTGTGTTACGAGTGACTTCTTCGTTCTTTTCTTCATCTTCTCTTTCGTCGCGATTTCTTCTCATTTCTCCATATTCCTTCGTTTCCTTCATTCGTCAGATTTCGTACTTGATCGTCACCTGACTTAGATCTCTGCGGGGGGCCAGGGGATATCACACAAGAGTGTAGTCACCTGAGCTGCTGATGATGCGTGTTTTTGAGGGGCGTCTGTGGGTATTCTTCCAGGGGGCACAGATTTTCGTCAGTCGAGTTCATGGGCCGGTTATGTTGACTTCCTTCGGGTGGTCTCGTCTCTGCTTCCAGGGGGAAAGGTAAGGAGAAATATTGGGGAGGTAAGGTGGCCCACGGTGGCGGGAATTTAATATTAGGGGGCTAAGTATGTTGGAGAAAAATGTAATATAAAAATAATAAAAAATAAATAAATGTGCCTCGTCACAAAATATATTATATACATTATTTATTGGATAATCTGAAGTGTCGAATTTATCGATATCACTTTTCATAATTTCATGAATATCCTCCACTTTAAAATGATAAATAAGAATATCAATGTCTGTGTACAATAGATTTGCTCTATCCTTAAAAGTATTTTTTACATAATAATAATGAAAATCGTAAATGTATGTTTTAAAAATGTTTAGAATACTGAAACCTATGTATATTGGCTTATTAAATTTAATTTTTGTCTGACTCATTTGAATTATTACCAAATCCTTATCAAAGATAATACTGCTATGAAAGTTGGGTTTCGATATCCAACTCTCAGCACACCATCGTCCCTCCTAATTTGAAACTAGTTTTACATCCATATGTTTTCTAACGTTCTCCATTGTTTTTCCAAAAACCGCATTATTCATTAATTTATTTAAAAAAATTTCAAATTCATTCTGGGAATTTTTCCGGTAATTTGTATTTAAATCAATATATTTTTTTTAACCATAAGCTCTGAGAGAACTTCAAGATTCTATGAATTCTAGTAATTTTCAAGCCCAAACTACAATATTGTTTTAAATTCGTATAATGAATGACGTAATTTTTTTTTTCAGTTTCAATTCGTCAATAATTTTGGTAACTTTGATTGCCCGTTTGGGGGGATTATAGGTCTGGGCACAATGGTAAATCTTTACACTCTTCATGCAATTCCTATGGGTACTCCAGGTCAACCTCCAGGATGTATCCAGTCTCTGAGTCATCTGGAATCTTCAGGACGTTGAGGGATGACCAATCTTCCAGCCAACAGAAGATCCCATTTGGCAAATGATGACTCATTACTACTCCATATAAGTTGTTTACATCCAGATACATCAAATACGATTTTTCTTCTTTAGGGTTATACTCATCCGCTCCCATGTAGTGATTATTTGCCGTTTCATATCGGTTTGAACACTGTGACAGTCCCCCTCTAATGCCTTTCTCAATGAAAAGGACCATCTCAGGGTCTTGGAATAATTCCAATTGAACTCCGCTGATTTTTAACATTGCATCAAATGCCAGTCCTGGCGCAGTATAATAATGAAGGGGATCCAAGTTGTATGAGGCGAAACAACTCCATCGAAAATTCTTGAAAATATCGGCCAGCAACACAAAATCAGTTTTCAGATATAAATCCGCGTGTTCAGCGAGTGTCTTGATGTCGAAATTTCTCCATACATCACATGCATGATTGTAATCTTTATCTGATACATTCTCATCATTCAATCGAGAATAAAAAGTCTTCTTTCCGAGGTAATTGGCGTTCACTTAATTTCGCCCATATATCTAAGTATTCGTATGGGAAAACTCCTCTGAGTGTAACGAGTTCGAATTGTCGTTTCTGGGGGTAATGACTGGCTGTGATTCTCTTTTTTTCATCCTCTAAATATGAGAAAAGTTTATCAATACTGGTTGCCATAAAACGGAATGAGTCAATGAATCTCAAATGGACTCTTGTCGATTTGACCGATTTCGTGAAGGAAACGTATTTCTCTTTATTAATTGGAAGTAATGTCACTGCGCCTTGGAATTGTTTCGCAAGAGGTTTAATAAAATAATGTGAATCATAACCTGACAAATTGTGAAAAACTACTGGGATTAGACACGGTTCCATGTAATTCAGATTACAGCCGAGATGAGCAGCACCACGATATTTGCCTGTGAAGTGGCAATGATCACGATGCTTCAATGCTTTTTCTGAGAATGCTCTGCTCCAAACATAAGAATTTTTAGTTGCATTAAATGCTCGCTCCATTTCAAAAGTCAAGTTGATCCGCTCATTTCGCTGTAATTCAGAATTGAGTTTTATCTTTGAACGATGTAACTGGTCAATGAACCACTGTATGCAGTCTTGCCCACGATAAATAAATGTTCCGATTTTGAGTCATTATAACTACATTTCACATAAAATGCAACACTGAACGGCACCTGATTTTGGTGTATTTTAGTGTTTTGATCATTGTCATAGGGCTTTTTTTTCAATAGACACTCAGTATCAGCATACACAATATAGGGAACATTCAGTTGGTTTTTGAAATTTTGAAATTTCAAAATTTTTTCAGCACCATTGGGAAAAATCATTTGACACTTGTTGATTGATACACAATCGAGCCTACGGCTATTGTAGGCCTCTTTCTTGAAAAAGTGACGTAAACACCTGTCACATATGAGTGTTGTATGTCCAACTTTTGAAATTTTTGTACCAATTAAACGAGATAAATTCGAGATCCATGTATAGTGATGAAGTCTTTCCTGTTCACCATCGAGGATGTCTTCTTTTTCAATCATGAGATGGTGAATTGTTTTTCCTTCTTCATGCAGTGCGGTTGGAGGATTTCTGCTCAAGTAAAGTGGCACAATCCGTTTTTTTTATGATTCTTCGCCAATGGATTATATTTATTTATGTTCACTTCTAAATTGATTACGTCAACTAATCTCCAGCCAGAGTCTCTTTCCTGGAACTCATCCGCTTTCACTACAAGTTTTTCTCTTATGTGTTCATCAAACCAGTGCCTAATATCAGTTGAATCAAGAATTATTTCATTTTTTGTATTGAAATATTTCTCTTCTTCAATAAGATGTTCATCTTGATTAATTTCATATTTACATGTTACTACATTCACTTTGAAACTTCCTTCTTGTTTCAATGCATTTTTCAAACGTATACAGAGCATTCGTCTAGCATCATCTAAAAATTTGGGTATGTCTGGATTTTTCACGTTAATGATTACACCGGTTCTCATACGACCCTCAAAAATACTTTGTAAGTCCTCCCATTGGACTCTATCCTTTAAATTACCCCTTAAGTCTCCTCCTATCACTTCCAAGTTTCTGAACCTTGCATAGAACGCTTTCAGTCGTCCTTACATGTGAGTTAAATTATCTTTTCTCACTATGACTCGCACTCCTCTTCAATAATGCATTAATTTCTTTCGAATGTCCTCTGATGTGATTAAGCCATTGTTGAATTTCCCTGGGTCTCCTATTCGTTTTCACTATTTCATACGCATCTTCCAATGACCTCAATAATGTTTTACACGCGGTAGGATTATTCACAACAAAGACACTAAAGAGCTAGTGGAAAATCAAGGTGAAATTGGTTTATATAGATACATATGTTAGTGTGCCTACGCTTGTACACTCTGCAAAATCTTACGTGATTGGGTGAAAAAGAATCATGTGACTAATGGAAAATTATTAACAAAATAGCAACATTTTTTGTTCGTGGGGAAAAAAATAGCTGAAAAATGTCCTGGATAACATTTAATCTTTGCGGTGCGATAGGACATCAAAGTTCCCGAAAACTCTGCTCCAGTTTGTCAAACATCATCTTATTAGGATTGTAAGGACAACGTGCATTCCCAGGTAAGCCGAAAAAGTCTATGTAAACAAAAGATTTAAATCGGACATCTTCCAATGCATTTCCGTCCTTATCAGTTTGCAGCAGATGAAGATTTTTCGGAAACTCCTCCTACTACAACGTGTACAATTTGTCGAGGACTATGCCAAATTGGTGGGGGTACCTAAGTTTTTGGATGACTGATCCTTTACCTTTGCATATATACTGTGATGTCTTTCCCCAAACGCACACGCGGGATTCGTGTACGTGAGTAATCGCGAATTTTTGGCTACAACTTAGACTCTCTCGACCCGGAACAAAACGACGGGGAAATACGAGAGGAACCAATGTGCCAAGAGCGACAGTCCTTTTAACCGCCAAAGGACAAGGTCACACCGTTGAGCCGCGATCCACGACTATCTCAGATAACCGCGGAGGCGTGTGGGAACAGGCTACAATGAGGGTAGTCAACAATATGCAATTGTTTACAAAACACAAAAAAATATATTTTCAAATCATAAATTAAGTGTGATCTTTTATTCGTCCATACGAGAGTTAGCGTAGGATTCTGTACACGTGCGGGAGAGGACTCCCGCAAGCAAAGACGCTATACAAACCAAAAAAAAATATGTAACTAACCTAGTGATACTAATTAACAAAAAGAAATAGTAATAACTTTCAAAATGCGTGGGAGACGCTAAGACGCGAGGATCACCCGCAAGCGATGACGACGCGAGAGCCACGACACAAAAGTTATTGGGAAAGGTCGACGTAACAGATAATAAAGATCAAGTAGAGAAACTAATAAAAAAATCAAATCAAGAGGTAGCTGGAGGCTACAGAGTGCCGCGTAACAAGCAGACTCTAGTACATGCTCAAACGGCCCTAAAATGGGCGCCGGAGTGGATTCACTACTGGAAGGATGCGTGCACTCACAACGAAATAAGACGCTCACCGTGATTTCGCGAGAACACCAGGCAGACTCGTCTGGACCCTCAGAACGGCGACGTCAGTAAATAAAGCCGGAACAAACGGGCATAACACCACCACATACTTTACTTTTGTTCGGTCAAATACCTCGGAGAGCGAAAGAACTTAAATTGCGCAGAGCGACTTGATCTGAATAAATCCCAGCGAAGAGTGTTCTTCGGGGCTGTACATCACCCCGAGGAACCCCTCAATTTCTCCTCCCCCACCCGATCACGTGATAGAGCGCGAAAAATCCAGGGGATTCGACAATTTGAGTATTTTTACTATGGTTCTAATTCCAAAATCCTTAGTCCCAGAAGCTGGGACTTGCGCCTCGCGGTCAGTGGATATGATCCGCGTTGAGCGGCGCAGGAGTCAACATAATCCGATGCTCCCTCAATGTTGTAGCATTGGTTTTTGACTGAACGGCCTTGTGCCACCGTTCCATCGGTGAGGTGGTGGGGGTTCGCACGTAGAGGCCTGAGATGCCTGCTGGTGTGCGACGATCATCTTTCGCGTCCTACGTGGTGTGAGTCTCCCCGACTCGGTGTGTGTGTGCTCGTCGGTGTGCTGCTCCTCAGCTATCGCGCCATCTGGTAGCTCTCCCCGAGGCTCCGCTCCACTCCCTTGGCCACTAAGCTCACGTAACCCACGGTGAGCGCGATCGACAGAGTTCGAGGGAATGGAACGAAGGAAAATAGTCAAATAATAAAAATAAAAATAAATTGACAGTTGTGGCGCTGGGTGATCCGACTCTTCGCTGGGGTAAACGACTAATTTTCCCCCCATGATCCGCGGTCAGTTCAGGCGAGGAACAGTACATGATTTTTATCATGTTACAACTGCCCCCCCCCAGACTGAACTACCGGGACGAGCGCCTGTGAGTGTAATGTGACGTGTAATGACGCCTTCGACAATTCAAATTTCACCAAGGCCCGCGAGGAGCGGGACCCAGCAGCCAAGAGCACACAAAAAAAAATAAGGCCAAAAAAAACAAAATAAACAATGATAGCCCAACACCCTTGTACCGGATGTTTGGTTTGATGGGGACCGGAACAAATTACGAACAAAAATAATACTACGAAGATGCACCGTCAGGACCTGAAATGTCGCCCCTTCGCGGTGTTTATTTATTGTTCCCCCACCAAAATATATTTGAGGCCATCATCCCATGGGTCTAATAACTGTATTTTTACAGAGTACATTGGATATTTGGTACAGACCGCCGCCCTTTCTGAGCAGTCGCGGTTCTTAAGGTTTCTTTGCGCTTATGCGCGGATCTTGGGGCGAACAAGCTTTGTCCCTGGTGGCCTTTCGATGTCGTAACGCCCAGGGTTGCAGTACGTGCAGTTGGTGACGTTCATACCCTCCTCCCTGCATCTCCCGCAAAATGTTCCCCGGAAATACGGGCAGTCCGAAGCCCGATGGGATGGGTCACTGCAGTTGCCGCAGCCCGAACGGGCACCCCATTCCATCCACACGTGAGGACTTCGCTTGATCAGGTTTGCGAGGTTCTGAGCTCGACGATTACTCTCCTCCGCCCTGACATACGGCAGGGGTCTGTAGCGCGCCTGAGTCGAGCATACTTGCAAGTTCAAGAACGCAGGCGAGACATGGAATGAGCGCGGTGTTATACGCCGATCGGAATTCATCTAAATGTAAGTCCCACTCCCTATGATCTTGTTCGATAAAGCACGAGATCATTGTTTTTAACACGCGATTTACGCGTTCCACGGGATTTGCTTGCGCGTGGTACGCAGGGGTGGTCGTATGGCGAATGTCAAATGATTTCGCCATTTCCTGCATCAATTTATTTTTAAATTCGGTCCCGTTGTCGGTGAGAATGACGCGAGGGATTCCCCAACGGAAAATAATGAGAGAATGACAGAATCGCTTTCCCAACTGCCTTTTTCAGTGGGGCCACCTCCACCCATTTGGTGAACAAATCTTGGAACACCAAAAGGTAACAATAACCCGATTTACTGGGTGGGAATGGTCCCACGATATCCGCGGCTACTACTGTCCACGATTCATGGAAGACGCGCTGTCCCATCAGTCCCGCAGGTTGTGCCTGAGTGATCTTACACGTCTGACAAATTTCACATGGGGTGACGTATTTGGCCACGTCTTCCGACATTCCAGGCCAATAATACGCGAGGGCGACTCGAGCGTGGGTTTTCTCAATTCCTAAGAGCCCCGAACTCGGCAAATCATGAGATTCCGAAATAATCGCGTGCCGTGACGACCTCGGGGGGACAAACTTCCACGCGTCAAGATCCTCCGTAATCGTCGAAACCAGTGGGTTTGGTCGGTATCGAAACAATTGAGTGTTCTCTACCTTCCAACCTTTAAATTTCACCGGTTCTCGGACTACAGACGCCTTTCGGCGAGAATACCACTCGTCTTCCGCCTCCGCCGCATTTTCCTCTATGCCGTCCGCGATAACCTCGGACTTGTCTATCGCATTGATCTCATTTTCCTCTGCCTCGGTACACTCGTCCTTATACATTCGCGATAACGCGTCAGGAACTTCATGGAGTTTCCCGGGTGGGTGAATTAGATCATAATCGTACTCTTATAATGCGAGTGCCCACCTGCCTAATCGGCCTGCGGGGTCCTTCAGATTATGGAGCCATTGCAGGGAGCTATGATCGGTAATAATCGTGAAGTGGTACCCTTCGATATAACGTCTAAAATGATCAATTGCCCACACGACCGCAAGGCACTCTATCTGCGTGACCGAATAATTTCGCTCGGGTTTAGTTAAGGTCCTACTCGCGAACGCGATCACATACTCAACTCCATCGATGGTTTGAGTGAGGACGGCTCCAAGACCGTATGCACTCGCATCGGTTTGAATTGTAAATGGTACGGAAAAATCAGGGCATCACAAGACTGGTGCCGTTGACAACGCAGCTTTAATGCGCCTGAAGGCCTGCGATTGTTCATCTCCCCGATTCCATTTTGTATCTTTGCGCAGAAGGCGCGTGATGGGCTCGGTCATCGCGGCAAAATCGGGAATGAAACGCCGATACCACGATGACATACCGAGAAAATTCGGGATAATTCAATACTGGTTCGACTTTCGACGGGTCGATATGAAGACCAGTTTCATCCACTATAAATCTAAGATATTGAACGCGATTACTACAAAACACGCTCTTTTCCAAATTGATCTCGAGGTTTCCATCGCGCAGCCTCGTAAGCACTAGCTCGAGGTATTTGAGGTGATCGTCAAATGTCTGAGTGACCACAATGATGTCATCTAAGTACGCGAACGCGAAAGGTTCGAGTTCCGGACCGATGATCCTATCGGCGAGACGCTGAAATGTCGCGGGCGCGTTGGTTAAACCGAATGGCATTCCCACGAATTCAAATGTACCCAGGCCTGGCACCAAAGACGCGGTTAATTCGCGGACTTCCGGGTCTAAAGGCACCTGATGATACGTCTGCTTCAAATCTAAAGTGGTGATATACCGCGCAGAACGTAGTTTATCTAAAATCCCTACCAAATTCCGAATCGGGTACGCGTCCTTCTTGGTTAATTTATTTAACCATCTAAAATCGAGACACAATCGCCATTTACCATGGGCCTTCTTTACCATTACAACCGGATTGTTCCAGGCACTTTCAGACGGGCGAATAACCCCAGCCTCCACGAGTGCTTTTACCTGACGGACTAATTCCTGTTGTGTAATTGGTGACATCGGATAACCTTTCAACCTAAATGGTGTATGATCCCGTGGCCCTATGATTTTATGCGATGTCAAATTCGTGAATTTAATTTTTTCACGCGGTGGAGGCACTAAACGATGCACGAGTTCGTCAATTATTATGCGTTCCGTATCATTCGTCTGTACCAAACCACAAATTTCATTGGCTTCGGTAAAATCGCGAGTCTCGATGGGGTATTGATGGTCGTCACCGTCAATCCACCACTCATTTGCTTTACCGTCGAAGCCAAACCCGAAAATTCGGACAAAGTCCATTCCTAATAACACGTGACGACTTAATCCCGNTTTTACCTTCGAAGCCAAACCCGAAAATTCGGACAAAGTCCATTCCTAATAACACGTGACGACTTAATCCCGGAGTGATTTGTTATCCCTTTAATTCTTATTGGAATTTGAACATCACCCGCGACCGCTTCGGCATGACTATTAGCCATCGCTACCATCGGCGATGTGGGTGGTTTTATTTTGAACCTAAGCGTCCTCATCCACTCTTCGGGAATATTTCTAATGCAAGATTTTATAGCTCTGGGATCCATCAGAGCGTACAACTCGCTAGAACCAATAGACAGCGGCAAGAATATCCGCGCCCCCAGCGGTTTCACCGCGGTAAGATTCGACGACGCTGCGAAACTTTCCTCTCCTCGCGACGTTGCGTGTGCACTAGCAACCCCACTTCCCTTCGACTCGCGCTCAACCGCGGGGTTCACCTCCGAATCGGTGATCAGCCGTTCGGATTTCTCGCGATATAACCGCTCGTACGTAGGTGGAAATTTAGTTTCCTCGTTATCGAGTGTTACAGCAGTGCCGTTGTTTAATTGGAAAATTGATTTATAACTATCCCGTGTCGTAGACGTAATCGGTATTTCGGGAATGTTGTCCGACTGTACGTCCTCCCTACTTTCTTCGGAGTGACGCGATTTCTCCTTTTTTTCATTTGAAGGCAATCGCGCTACGTGGTTGTTATCAACCGTGACATTCGAAAAATCCCTGTCCTTATCCGATATTTTGTCCAGGGACGTTCGTAATTTTGTTTTCGAGTTTTTAACCATTGAAACACTAGGTTAATTCTCGATGGGGGCCCTTGAAACTTTGGGAGACAGCTTTGGACCCTTTATTGCTGCACTCCCTTCGCGTTTTCCTTAGCCCCTGCCTTTCACGTGTGATTTTTGCACACGGGAAATTTAACTCCCCTCGTATCACATACGTAACAGAAAACTTCTGTCTATTGCACTTTGCATGTTACATGCCTGTGCCCAGACTTCAAACAATTGAAACATAATTCCTCCGGCTTTACCGATGCCGAAGGTGCTGTCTTAACCTCCGACGGGGGACTAGCGGCTGGGGACTTAAAACCGCCAGCTGGAAATGCGACTTTCGGTTTGACCGTTTTCGCGGCTACCGAATAAGATTTCGTCGCTTGAGTTGACGGCTGAATCGCGGAAGCCTGAGCGGTGGGCTTCGGAGGCTGTTTGGAAGGTCGTCGAGACTTAGGGTTTGGCTCGGCTGTCTTCGCGCCCCCCGACGTGTTCCCGCCTATTTCATTAATTTCTTCCACGACCGTCTTAGCCCCCTTCTTCGCATAGCGTGCCGGCACGTAAGCGCAGTGAGGATAAATAGTCTCGGTTGGCTCTGGTGGAGGCTTCAGTGGGATCCGACTGTGTCTCCAGTCGAAGTCCAAGACCAGTGCTTCCAATTCATGAAAAGTTGCAAAATCATTGCGATGTATCATCGGATGATAGTAGTAAGAGGGCATTATTGGCGAATTTTTTTCCAGGAATTCCCCCCCTCTCCCCCTTTTTTCCAGGAAGTGCACGTGCACGTCCCCCCTCCCCCCACGGCGGCATGCCTTTGAAGAGGCCGCCGGCGCGCTGGGGGGCCCCCTGGGGTGCAGGGCCTCAAAGTTGGGGCCCGAGGGTCACAGGAAGTGGATAGTGGGTGGAAAATGGCCGCCAGATAGAAAATGAGTGACGGATGGAAAGTGGGTAGTAAGTGGGTGGTGGGTGGAAAAGGGGGGGGTGGAAAGTAGGTGGAAAAGGGCTGGCGGGTAAATAGATAAACTATCGGACAGGATATATCGGACGGGTGTCGGGAGTCGGGCCCCTCTGTTGGTGGTCCAACCGTGGAGGACGGCGTCGGCAAGGGTCCGGATGTCGCTCTCCAGGACATTGGAGCCACTGTCCTTGAGACTCCGGAGAGACATTACGCTTTTGAATTTTTTTTAAAGGGATAACAAAGGATTGCAACCATGAATGACGCAAATAGCGGACAATACGTTCTCTCTTTCTCTCTCTCTCTCTCTCTCTCTCTCTCTCTCTCTCTCTCTCTCTCTCTNAGGCTTACAAATGATATTTTTTTCGTTCCAAATTAAAATTATTTACAATTACAAGAGATTATTATTATCATATAGTCTTTAGTATATGGGCATTCGGTAATCCCCTCCCGCAAAACCATCCAACTCATCGAAGCAAAAATGAAAAATTTCACCAAATAATTGATACAAATATCCCTCGTTCTGCTGAGGTATTGTACGACGGAGGTCATCCCTGGCCAGAAGGTAAATCTCCTCGAAATTGCTGCGTATGCGATAGTGGAGTTCTTCAGTGGCTGGCATCCTATTGTATTCCATATAATGCATGGCAACACTTGTGATCGCCCGGACCAGAGACTCCTTGTATTGTTTGAGAGGCAATGAGTCCAAAAATTTTAACCATTGATCGATCCATGCCGCTTTGTTTTTTAATGTTGTAATGCTCGGACTCATCATAATGAGGGGTTGCCTTACATCAGCACGTACAAAAGCAACGCAGGGATTATCGTAGCTGCGATGGAATCTCACTTTGACATCCCCAAATTGCTTAGCAGGTACATTGTGGACGGCTTTTGGGTGAAACTTCTCAGGATCAAAGTAGTCCGTAATGGCATCCAGATCTTTGTACAGAAGGTCCCATTCTTCCCGTGACATTGACAGCACGACACGGTTGGGGCGTACGGCCATAAACTGTACCACACGAACAAATTGTCCGAGATAGGTAACTTGTAAACCAACACGAATTTGTTTCGTCTCCGACTTATTAAGAGGTATAACTTGCGACAGCACCACCTGCTGTTCAACACCACTGCACTCTTTTCGTTGATATTTTCCATGTTAAAAAACTGATGAGCGAAATCGGATCGACTGGATGAAATACACTGCAAGCAGCCGCGTTTTAAAGGGTTAGGTATGAGAGTGGGGCGCGCTTAATTCTCCCCACCATACACAGAACAGACCTATGCGCACAACACACTACCCCCACCGTAGGGAGTGCTGCGGCGTCGGCGTCACACATGACCCCCCACTACCATGGATTTCATATGATGTATATTACCCCCTACCTCTATCATGCTACCCGCACTCCTATCATATTGCCCCGACCGCTGTGAATTTATTTTTAATTCGAGTGACTTGGATTTATTTTTTGTCACTCATTCATGAAAATATATTTAGGACAGTAAAAATGAATAAAATTTGGACAGATCACGACGTCGAACTGTTCGATAAATATCTCGCAGGTCGGTCACCAAGTGAGAATTACAGGGAAAAACGAAAGCCTAGATTTCGTCAGAAAAGCATACGTGTATATGTTGATAAATACACGGAGGATGAAAAGTACATACCGCCGAAAAAAGGAATGATCGTGGCGAAAAAAGAAAAATAAAGAGGAAGAGAATAAACCATTCGAGAAATGTAAACTGCGAGAACTTTGGAAGACATACTCACAACTTCATATTCTTCAGGATAGTCTTCAGTGACGAGTTTCCACCGTTTTTCGTACAGTGCTGTGATTTTTCATTTCGACAAAAAGAACAAAAGTGAAAATCGTTGGGTCAGTCATCACTGAAATGGAGAGAACCTACGGGATGGTAAGTTTTTATTTATATTTTGAGTGATATTTTTTGTGAAAATTCTTGTTCGGTTTTTTGTATAAAAAAAAATGTTCACATAGTTTTCTCGTTCATAATTTTCTGGGTAATTTTCTAGAGTCGGATTCTCGTGCATTTTTTTGTGAGAAAGAAATTTTTTTGTTTAAAAATTTTCAGCGTCAACTTTTTAGTTCAATTTTTTCCAAAATGTCTGAATTTTTTTTTTTTAAGCGTCTCTTATGGAGTTTTAATGTATTTTCCATTCGGTTTTCATCTAATTTTTTTTCATTTTTGAATTTTTCTATTCCGGTTTTCGTCCAATTTTTCAGTGTCGAAATTTTTGAAAGAAATGTTTTGTGAAAGAAATTTTTGCTCGTGTTTTCTATCGTTGAAATTTTCCGTGTTAGATTTTTTCGTTTTCGAATTTTTCTGTTCCGGTGTCGTCCAATTTTTCAGCCTCAAATTTTGAGTTGATTTTTTTCCAAAATGCGTGCATTTTTTTCGGTTTTTAAACGTCTCTTATTGAGTTTGCATGTATTTTCCATTCGGGTTTCGTCTCGTTTTTTTTTTCGATTTAGAATTTTTGTATTCTGGTTTTCCTGCAATTTTTCAGTGTCGAAATTTTTTGTGAAAGAAATTTTTTATGACAGAAATTTTTGCTCGCTTTCTCTCCCGCAGAAATTTACCGTGCTGGATTGTTTTCATGAAAAACTTATTCGTCGCATTTTCCGTAGATTTTTTGTCAACCAAATTTCACTCGTTTTTTAAATTTTCAGATGCATGCGACCAGCTCTGTAGAATCTCCCATCAAGGATTTATAAGACCTCCACAACCTCTTCGGTGGGCTCCCATCATCTCAACCGCAGTACGGACAACTGGGACCTCGAGGAGTGGGAGTGAGGTGCCCCCCCTCCTCCCCGTCACGGGAAAAAAACAAAATAAAAAAAAAACAATTGTAATTCATTCGCATTGAGTTTTCAATTTTAAGAAATGTATTTGTAGAGTTAGGTTTTTTGAATAAAAACCCGATATATCCTTTTTCGTTATTTGAAAAACAAACCTTGAAAAATTTACTTCCTTGTAGCATAAGGATTAAAAAAAACAAAAAAAAGTTCATATTTTCTCTTTTATTTTGAAAAGAAAAATTTACATTTACAAAAAACTTTCTTTTAAAAACTTACATCTAATTATCATCTAAAAAAATATAAAATTCGCTTAAATCTAAAAAAATGAGATTGAAAACTTACATGTAGCTTATATCTACGAAAAAAACTTACTTCTGGTATTAAAACTTCAATTTAGTTTACTTCTACAAAAAATTACTCTAATCCATAATCAAATCCCTATACACTAGCTTAAAAAATCGAAAGTATCATTCGTTTTAGTTATTCAATCGTCGGGTCCAAGCGCGCGTCGTTTTGTCTTATATCCGTAGGGGAGGGTTGCAGCGCCATTATCAAGCCTTCGTTGTGGGCCCGTCGTGCGGATAATCTTGCTCTCAGGTTTCGTGATGACGTCATGGTACATTGTCCGTCGTATACCCTTGTAGTTGATCTGGTAAGGCTCTACCTTATCGACAACGAGGGCACGAATCGAGTCGTAATGAATCTGTTTACGCGTGTCGTAATTTAGCCTAACGCCTTTTATTTTACTAACTTCTGCGATGTTTCCATCCGGTTTCTTCACGCGATAAGTATAAAATTTTGGACCGCCAGAGACAAAAGACATAATGAAACTCCCTTCTCCGTAGCCCTCTACTTCGTCGGTCAAGTCACCCAGAAAATTCCCCAGTGGTAACTCGTTAGTTCCATCGCTCACGTAAATAACCGAGTCTGTATCATAATATAAAACGCGTTCGTGCTGTTTTTCTAAATATGAATATAATTTGAGACGTGCGTGAGCTGTTGTATAAGCCGCAATAACAACGTTGGCTTTGGTAGACAGTTCAGCAGCTTCGTTTAAATGTTTCCAGGACATGAAGAGAGTGTCGTTATCGACAGGGACAAGCCCTGTCACTTCGATTTCCGGATTGAACATTATGTTAGCAAACTCCTCATATGTCCGAATAATTGCCTTTTTCGTAAAATTTTCTCTTTCCCCAAATTTACCCCAGAGACAGTTTAAACAAAGTTTTGCTACTGCTCTCAATCCAGCATTTTTTAAAATTTTATCCTTGTCGAGTTTTATTCCCTCTCTCGCCTCATATTCGGCTATATATCTATCCTTGGATTCATCATCTATGCATTCTGCCGGCCAATCGGAAGCCTCTTGTTTGATTTTTAAAAAAGTGTTTATATACTCACCAAATAAACCTCCTGTTCGTGTTATAGGATCATAACGTGTTGTTTTTTTATACTCCCAAATTTCACTAATTTCCAAAATTTTATACCCCACTTCTACGGTTTTACGAAGCTCTGGGGCGACCCAAGTCCCCAAAAACTCGCGGTCAGTGGGGTCATCATGAGGGCAATTGTCTTGCACTAAACCTTCGCAGCATGACCGACAGAGAGGAAACAGTAGCTTACCGTGTGCTTTGACAGGTAAAACTGGGTGAAATAATCGTCGCGGGGGTAAAATGCGGCATTTCACAAGTCCCTCTATCCGCGAAATATCATTAT
>NW_021681297.1:24318-27188 GCF_001412515.2 Diachasma alloeum
AGTGGCAGAATGGATATTCGGATTATGACAAAAATTTTGTCGAATTTCGAGAGGGTTTACCAAGATCCGGAGATTTTGATGATAATAAACCATAATTGGTTGTTGTGGACGACTTAATGCGTGAATCATCGAATGGTGCAATAGTCGACTTATTCACAAAAGGCAGTCATCACAAAAATCTCAGTGTTATGTTTATATCTCAAAATTTATTCCACCAAGGAAAAGGACAGCGAGATATTTCATTGAATACAAATTATATTGTGGCATTCAAAAATCCTCGAGATCGTGCACAAATTGCCCATTTGGCTCGTCAGATATATCCTGAGGATCCAAAATTTTTACAAGAGGCATATTTCGATGCGACATCGCAGGCTCATGGATATTTGCTGCTTGATTTAAAACAGTCGACTCCTGAAAACTGCAGATTCCGTACCCGTATATTCCCCAGAGACCCCTATCACTATGTTTATGTTCCACGAAAGGAAACAATATAAAAGGGGGAGGCTCATCACGTGGTGTACCAGTCGTTCGTGTGTAATGGCAAAGACAAGTCGCTCTGGAAGCGGCTGTGTTCGCAAGTCGCTCAGAGAAAAAAATACAGCCTTATTACACGCACTGATCCACGCCCCACCGAAACTATGACGAGCATTAATACAACACACCAATAAAGATTTGATTCGTTGTATTTGCGAGTGTGCTATGAATTTATTACATGGGAATATTCCATTGAAAAATTTTGAAAAATCGAAATTGTGTAAACATAAAAAAATCTTGAGAAAGTTGGCAGACAAAAGACAAAGTTTATCCAGCAAGAAAAAAATTCTGAATCAGAAAGGCGGCGCATTCCTGTCCATGTTATTGAGGCCTCTCATTAGCGCAATCATTTCAGCTGTTGTATAATCATGGAACATGCACGAAAAATGATACTTGTGCCGGAAGACAGTGTGGAAAAATTGAATAAAAATTCTACACATGACGTTCATCACGTTCTAACGGAGCTGGCTAAAGAGGTTCAACCATCAGCTCAAACCCCTGGCACTAATACAAGTCGATTGGATGCTCAATTATTGGAAATTTTGAATTCAAAAACACCCAAGGATGATCATGAGAAATGGAAATTGTATAATGACGTTTTGAGACGCTATTTATTCTATACTCAGCAGAGTAAAGTGCCTGTGCAAGAAACGGAGACCTCCGACGAGACGGGATCTAGCGAAAGATACGATCCAAAATCTATTGTAGTGACTATACCTGCGACCTTCCAAAGAAAAGCCTCGGGTATTTTGGAATACATCGATAGAGTAGACACTGGAAGAAAACTCAAGTGGGATGCAACGGGACAAGTGACTTTGAATGGTCAATCACTTGATGGCGTGTCGATTTAATTCAAGATGTGGTCAGAGCCCGTAAAACTTGTCAAGCTAAAGGCTGGGAACATTTTGCCGTGTATCTCCATAGTATAAATACACCTCGCGAGTTTATGGGTAATCCTAAATTTCATCGTGTACCGCAAATACCCTCTAGTAGGCCTAAAGTACAGCCTGAGATTTCGGAGGACGAAAGCTTTGAAGAGGAGGGTGGTACACCCCGCAGCTCGCTCGTGCACCGTACTCGTCGGAATTTGAAGAGAAGAGTGCGAGTTTTTTCTCCATACGGCAAAAAAGAAAAGAAGACCTCAGGACTTTCATCATGGCTTCAATTTTAGAAGAAGAGAAACTATCGGGGGCCTATTTTCATCCTCCAGAGCCTGTGGCTTATACGGGAGCACGAAATATTCTCACAAAATATAAGAATGAAATTGAAAAAAATAAAATAAAAAATTGGCTAAACGCACAGAATACTTATACTCTCCATAGACCCATCAGACGTAAATTTCCACGGTTACATTATACAGTGACAAACATTGATGATGTATGGGAGGCGGATTTGGTTGAATTGAGATCACTAAAGACATACAATGATGGGATTTCATATTTACTTGTGGTCATTGATGTTTTAAGCAAGTTTGCCTGGGTTGAACCATTGAAGGACAAGTCGGCACCGCAGGTACTCGAAGGCTTTAAACGTATAAAGGGAAGGAGCGGTGGTCGTGTGCCTGTTTGTGTACAAACTGACAAGGGAAAAAAATTTATGGCTAGCAGTGTCCAAAAATTTTTCTCTAATAAAACAATTCAATTTCGTGTTGCGCGTAATCCTGACATAAAAGCCGCAATCGTAGAACATTTCAATCGGACACTGAAGGAGCGCATGTGGCGTTACTTTACACATAGTCGAACATATAAATATATGGATGTGTTGGAACAAATTGTCGACTCTTATAACAACTCGAGACATTCATCAATAAAAATGGCACCTGCGACTGTTAATATCGATAATGCTCCATATGCATGGCGTAATATACAAAATCGGTACAAGTCGGAGAAATCTCGTAAAGAAACCTTTAAATACAAAGTTGGGGACTATGTGCGCATCAGTCGAGCGAAAGGCATCTTTGAGAAAGGATATGAGACTATTTGGAGTAAAGAAATATTCCAAATAACGAAAGCAGTCCTCAAACAATCATTACCAATATACGAGCTGAAAGATTTAGCTGATCAACAAATTGAAGGATTTTTTTACGAGCCAGAATTGGGGTTGTCAATAAACAAACGGACAATGATGAATTCGTAGTTGAACGTGTCATACGCTCTAAAGGAAAAGGAAAAAATAAACAAATTCTTGTTCATTGGGAGGGATATCCTGATAAATTTGATTCGTGGATACCTGCGTCAGAGCTGCACGTCATTGGAAAAAAATGAAGAGGAACGAATTTTATATGGTACTCCCAAGCAACAGCAGCATGGACTATCATCCTGATAATACAGCATCAA
>NW_021681297.1:27215-63789 GCF_001412515.2 Diachasma alloeum
AGTGAAATACAGTTTCCTTGTAATTTTTTACATATACGTGATAGGAAAGATGCCTCCATCAACTTTGTTAGTAGCGGAAAAGACAATAAGGGCAAGGCAAATCTACCACAAACATTTTTTCTACCCACTGCGATTTTCAAGGACCTGACCGATCTCGTAGGTTTCACGAATAACTTTGTATTCTACGCAACAAGGCTTTGTGAAAATTGGAAGACATTGCACCTCCAAAACATGCGGTAGCACGGTACACGCATTAGACTTTTCGGATAAATTGGCTGATATGTTGGGGTTTGAGAGGCGCGTGCACAGTTTCACAAACGCAAAGCCGTATTGTGAGGGATATCTACCTGCCAGTCTGGCCAGGGGTTTACCTGAAAACTTGTTCATCTATAGTGACCTTTGTGTACCCTATGTAACAGGTGATGTGCAGTCATCTCTTTTACGAGTGGTACCATTCAATGCTTCTGGTTATACATATGGAGCCACACACTGTGCTACTTTTTCAAATCCTCATTATATTCCGTTGATGAGATACTCATTTCGCACAATTGAAATAGATATAAGGTGCAATCGTGGTGAAATGATACCATTCGAGTACGGACCCTTGAACGTGACACTTCATTTCAAGAGAATTGATTAACGAGCAAAATGAGTCCTTACATTGCATATTACGCGAACCAGGCTGGTGGAGGGTCAGTGGAGAGATACAATAATTTCGGACGGGTCTATGTTGGAAGCCCATATCAACGGGGCCATGGAATTGGGGCTTTCCTCGGGGGCCTCTTTCGTAGAATTCTACCCTTTCTCGGTAGTGCAGCTCGAGCAGTCGGTAAGAAAGCTCTCAACGCGGGAATTAACGTTGTAGGCGATGTAGTGACAAACGGAAAACCCTTAAAGGTGGCGCTGGAGGATCGGCTAGCGGAGTCGGGATTAAAATTGAAAAGGAAGGCACAGGAAAAAATTGGGTCCATGATGCGTGGATCAGGATATAAAAGAAAGCGTAAACGCCTCGCATCTCATAAGCTCACTGGACGCGGGTCTGCCAAGACATCCAAAACGAGGAAGAATAAAAAGAAGAGAAATATTCCAAAAAATAAGAAAAAAGGAAAAAAAGTGAAAAAAAATAAATCCAAGAGGAAGACTCGCGATTTATACGATATTTTCAACTAATCATCATGTCGTTTCTACATTCACACTCTTCCGAGTGCCTGAAATGGGAGCTCGATCTGTTCACTATACCCCCGACGCAGACGAGTATTGAAAATTCTCAATTTGTTTATTATAATCCTGTGTCTACTTTATCGGACGACGCCCCAATCGAATTCATCGTACCAGGCCATGGAGAAGAATACATTGATTTGGCACACACTATGATAAAAATTCGAGCGAAAATTTTGAGACCCGATGGCACTGCTGCTGTTGAGGATTCCGTCGGTCCTGTGAATAATTTTTTGCATTCAATGTTCAACCAAGTGGATGTATATTTCAATCAAAAAGTTGTTACGCCGCCAAATAACCTCTACGCCTATAGAGCATATATTGAAACATTGCTGAACTATGGAGAAGATGCCAAGTCCTCGCATCTCGGAATGGCTCTATGGTCAACTGATACCTCTGGCGCTATGGATACCGCTGCAGTTGTGGGCGCTGACGTGAAAAAAAATAAAGGCCTAATTTCTCGACAAGTATTTACGAAAGGTGGAAGACCGTTTGATCTGCTGGGACATTTGCATTGTGACGTTTTCAATCAAGATAAATTTTTGATGAACGGTGTAGAGCTACGTGTTCGTCTTATCCGCGCAAAGGATGAATATTGTCTCATGGACGATACTACACTTAATTATAAAGTAAATATTGTGGAGGCCTCTTTAATTGTTCGACGCGTGAAACTCAGCCCTGGAATATTGATAGCTCACGCTAAAACGCTTGCAAAGACAACTGCAAAATATCCCTTGACCCGTGTTGAGGTTAAATCTTTTGTTCTGCATAATGGAATTATGGGAGAGACGATAGATAACGCAATTTTAGGCCAACTGCCTAAAAGAATTATACTTGGATTTGTTGACAATGCCAGTTTCAATGGAGCGAGGAAGAAGAATCCCTTCAACTTCCAGAATTTTGGAATCAACTTTTTATGCCTGAATGTCGATGGACGCCAAGTACCTACGAAACCCCTGCAACCGAGTTTTACCTCTGACGGGTGTCTAGATGTGGAAGCTTTTAATACTTTATTTGCGGGGACTGGAACGCATTTTAGTGACCATGGAAATAACATTTCTCGTCTAGCATATTCCGACGGCTTTTGTTTATTCGCCTTTGACCTGACTCCCGATTTATCTGCAAGTTCTGCCGGTCATTGGAATCTCGTAAAGAGTGGCAGTGTTCGTATTGAAGTACGATTCAACAAAGCAACAGAGCAAAATGTAAATTGTCTGCTATATGCTGAATACGATAATTTGTTGGAAATTGACTCAACAAGACAAGTTATTGTCGACTACAGTGGTTGAAAAAGAATACTAAACTATTTAATAGAGGTTCACCACACAATTACGTTAGTTGCGTCCAAACAACCGAGCAGGTGTCACACCATAAACCTTTTCTACCCGGGTCACAAGGCCACGACTATTGTCCTGCGTACCATCGTCTTATGAATACACTTGAGCTCCTGAAGGTACTACCCCATACCGATGCATCAATTGGAGGCGTTTACCATGCCGACCGTGTCCCCTGAACATGGTCCCGGCCCTGTGCCATCGTCATCAACACCGATAACCACAACCAAGCAGGAAGCCACTGGGTTGCCGTTTACCTCGGTTCAAATGGACGAGCAATCTATTTCGACAGCTTCGGAATGCCGCCCTTCGACACAAGCATCGCTCAGCGTCTTAGGCGAAATTGCCATGTATATGAATGGAGCCAGAAAAGACTCCAAAATATATCATCTGATGTTTGTGGCCAGTACTGCATTACTGTGCTTCACTGGTTGTTCAATGATCAGTCTTTACAATCCTTTCATGAACTATTTTCTTCAGACACAAAACGTAACGATCGCATTATTATGAAAATGTTTAAAAAAATTACTCAAAACCGAAATTGTAATCGTAAAAATTTAAGTAAACCTTTTCAGAGCTTATCTGGCAAAGGTATTTTACATTATAATCAGCGTTCCACTAAAAAAAATTATGTACCTTCATTAATTGATTAATAATAATCATAATAATAATCATAATAATAATAATCATCATCATCATCATCCTTTACAATTAAGAAAATTATATATCCTAGACAATAAGAATAATTTCTGAATAAATAATTTATGTAATCCTATAAATTGAGCGTTATGTAGTCATTTCTTATTACCACCACCCACTTTCCACCCGCCACCCCTTTTCCACCCACCACCCACTTTCCACCCGCCACCCCTTTTCCACCAACCACCCACTTTCCACCCGCTACCCCTTTTCCACCCACTACCCACTTTCCACCCGTCACTCATTTTCTATCTGGCGGCCATTTTCCACCCACCACCCACTTCCTGTGACCCTCGGACCCCAACTTTGAGGCCCTGTACCCCAGGGGGCCCCCCAGCGCGCCGGCGGCCTCTTCAAAAGGATGCTTCCGAGGGGGGATGTGCACGTGCACTTCCTGGAAAAAAGGGGGAGGAGGGGGGAATTCCTGGAAAAAAATTCGCCAATAATGCCCTCTTACTACTGATGATACTCGGGTCTGAGATGATTATACGCGATATCAAGTCTTGCAGCCTCTGGAAAATTGTAGTTGTTAGATAATTGCCACATCAGACGAATTGCATCTAAATAATCGGCACCACGTTCGAGTGGGCTTTGAGTCCTGCTCACGATGTCCACTACCGCTCTACAACGCGTATCGATTGGGTTCGAAAACCGGTTTGTAAGAGCCTGATTTAATTCTCAAAAAGTGTGAAATTTATCGCGACGAACTTCCCACCAGTTATACGCGACTCCTTTCAAAATCGTGGGCAAAACTTGAAATAATTCATTGTCAGGAATACCGTAGGTTTCCTGACGTACTTTGAGTTGACGGAGAAATTCGTCGATACTCTCCGTCGGTGACCCGGAAAACGTCAATTTCCACCCTAGAACGCGATCGAACATGGGGGCATTATAACGTCTCCCATGGAGACCAGGCGAGAGATGATCAACCCTTGAGGCTGAGGGGGTAGCACTGGGATAGAAGACCCCATTGTGCCAAAAGCCCATGACTGGCGGAGGTAAATGGGGATCGCAGCCCGCGGGCACTGTCGGTGCCTGAAAATATGTCGGCGTGGGAATGTTTGTCCCCGCCCGTTCATGAGCCTGGGCTGCAAATTGAACGCGATGTGCCTCGCGCCCCCTCTCTCGGGAATGTGACTCGAGAATGGACTCGATTTTGTCCAGTACTGTTGTCTCGAGATCAGCTTCTGATGCACTTGAGGTTGGCGTCGCGATACCCCCCGTCTGGCCATGCCAAGTGCGGGGAATTGCTCCCGATCCCTGATAATATTGCGGTCCTTCATAATCGCGGAAGATTGATTCATTCACCCCCCCCCCTAGCGAGGTAGGTGATGCTCGCACGTCAAAAGAATCCCTCCCTGGGGTTGCTGTAGGCACCGTTGGGAAACGCGGAATTGAACTACCTCGATTCGCGTGCTGGGAACTGCGTGCTTCCGCATTTAAATTCTGCTGACCCGTGGAGTTGAATACCCTACTTGTGTTGGGCCCTTCATGATTCGCCGGTGAACTCACGTGCGGTGGGTCAGCGGATGCCCTGCTTACACTCGCGAACATCCCGGACAAATTACTCATAAAACTTTCCGCAGTAGTTGACGTAACGGTACTAGTAACTGTCGTTGTCGTGGGCATCGTGTGTGCTGACGATCGCGCGACCCGCTGTTGAAGGATCGCGGGATCAATATGCGAGAAGTCAGGCAAGGCCTGCTCGAGTTCCTCATTGCGAAAGGTATCGAAAACTGACGCATGAGCTCCCTCGGAATCAAATTCATCTAAATTTATGTCACTTAGACCTTCAACGTAATCGTCAGCCAGCGACCACGGGACTCCGCGGGACCTCATACGAAGCATGGCGCGAATCGCTCGGTCGATCAACACATCGCGTGACCCTACTGGGCTAACCCCTACGCTCGGTAAAAACGCGCGAAGACGCGGTAAATCCATTTCCCGAACGCACTGGATAACGTTTCCCAGCCCGTCCATTGTGAAAAAAAAATGAAGTAATCCCCTCCGAACGGCGGACCGAAATTTGGAACTATCCCGCTCTTCCAAAACAAAACGACCAATAACTGGTCCAAAACACAAAAAAATAATTTCCCAACTCGGGAAAGAAGAAAAAAACAAACGAAAACAAAATCTAATCTCCCTTCCAACAAAAAAAAATCAATTCGAATTTATCGGAAGAAAACCGGAGGAGGACAGAAAAGGAAGAGAAACGATTACCAAAACCCAAAAGCAATTGCCATTCAGTACGGTGAGTACGCATGCACTCAATAGCTGATATCAGCCGGCCCCACCCCACTCTAGCCGCCTCAGTCAACGCGTGAAGCGAGAGCAGCCAGGGAAATTGTGCGAGAGAGAGGTCCGCTTACGAGCATCGACTATTCACTCGGTACTCCGCGCGACATTTCAGTGACGTCACCCCAGTGGCCCGAGTCGAACAAAAGGCCCCGTGTAACCAAACCCATCGGTCGATATTCACGATTCTACCTGCCAATGACTCGAGTAAAATTTTATCCTCTAATAATGCGTTAGAATATTTCACCGTGAAATTCTGAACGCGTAGTAACTTCTACCGGTTCGATCGCGAAGGTGAACGTTATTTCAACCCAGAAAAATATATATTTAAAAAAAAAACTAATCTCCCGTAAATGCCCAATGGCCCCACGTTGGGCGCCAAAAAGTTGTGACGTCTTTCCCCAAACGGACACGCGGGATTCGTGTACGTGAGTAATCACGAACTTTGGGCTACAACTTAGACTCTCTCGACCCAGAACAAAACGACGGGGAAATACGAGAGGAACCAATGTGCCAAGAGCGCCAGTCCTTTTAACCGCCAAAGGACAAGGTCACACCATTGAGCCGCGTTCTACGACTAGCTCAGATAACCGCGGAGGCGTGTGGGAACAGGCTACAATGAGCGTACTCAACAATATGGAATTGTTTACAAAACACAAAAAAATATATTTTCAAATCATAAATTAAGTGTGATCTTTTACTCGTCCATACGAGAGTTAGCGTAGGATTCTGTACACGTGCGGGAGAGGACTCCCGCGAGCAAAGACGCTATACAAACCAAAAAAAAATGTAACTAACCTAGTGATACTAATTAACGAAAAGAAATAGTAATAACTTTCAAGATGCGTGGGAGACGCTAAGAAGCGAGGATCACCCGCAAGCGACGACGACGCGAGAGCCACGACACAAAAGTTATTGGGAAAGGTCGACGTAGCAGATGAGTTAGGACTAGTTTTCCCCACAAAAGAAAATTGGTAACAAAGACCAAGTAGAGAAACTAATAAAAAAATTAAATCAAGAAGTAGCTGGAGGCTACAGAGTGCCGCGTCACAAGCAGACTCTAGTACATTCTCAAACGGCCCCAAAATGGGCGCCGGAGTGGATTCACTACTGGAAGGACGCGTGCATTCACAACGAAATAAGACGCTCACCGTGATTTCGCGAGAACACCAGGCAGACTCGTCTGGACCCTCAGTATGGCGACGTCGGACAATAAAGCCGGAACAAACGGGCACAACACCACCACGTACTTTACTTTTGTTCGATCAAATAGCTCGGAGAGCGAAAGAACTTAAATTGCGCAGAGCGACTTGATCTCAATAGATCCCAGCGAAGAGAGTTCGTCGGGGCCGTACATCACCCCGAGGAACCCCTCAATTTCTCCTCCCCCCACCCGATCACGTGATAGAGCGCCAAAAATCCAGGGGGTTCGACAATTTGAGTATTTTTACAATGGTTCTAATTCCAAAATCCTTAGTCCCAGAAGCTGGGACTTGCGCCTCGCGGTCGGTGGATATGATCCGCGTTGAGCGGTGCAGGAGTCAACATAATCCGATGCTCCCTCAATGTTGTAGCATCGGTTTTTTACTGAACGGCCTTGTGCCGCCGTTCCATCGGTGAGGTGGTGGGAGTTCGCACGTAGAGGCCTGAGATGCCTGCTGGCGTGCGACGGTCGTCTTTCGCGTCCTACGTGGTGTGAGTCTCCCCGACTCGGTGTGTGCGTGCTCGTCGGTGTGCTGCTCCTCAGCTATCGCGCCGTCTTGTAGCTCTCCCCGAGGCTCCGCTCCACTCCCTTCGCCACGAAGCTCACGTAACCCACGGTGAGCGCGATCGACAGAGTTCGAGGGAATGAAAAGAAGGAAAATAGTCAAATAATAAAAATAAAAATAAATTGACAGTTGCGGCTCTGGGTGTTCCGACTCCTCGCTGGGGTAAACGACTAATTTTCCCCCCATGATCCGCGGTCAGTTCAGGCGAGGAACAGTACATGATTTTTATTATGTTACAATACTTACTCCCTCCCCTTCTGAACCCTTCTTTTCAAAATAAATATTCATATATTGATATCGTTATCAACAACAATTTCACATGAACGGTGGGCGGCAAACGAGAAAGTACTGGAAAACTCAAGTTCAGCCATGTCTGGAAAATGTCAAGTGGAGCCAGGTGTCAATGTTTGAAGAGGAGCCCCTTCTATGATTTCTACAGCAAACTAAAGCAGCAAATTAGTTAACCTTTTCACCCCTCGCGGCAGTGTACTGAGAAGTTCGAGTATACTAATTGATTAATTAATTGATCCTGGAATTTAGCCGTGATCTGCGGAATTAATCTGCAAATCAAACCGCGACCTGCGAATTAATTAACCCCTTCACTCACCCCCTCGCGGTGTGGATTGACTAGGTCACCGAGAAGGTCTTTTGTAACGCAAAACCGCGAATTAAATCGATTAACCAGCGAATTGAATTACCCTTTCATCACTTCGAGGGAAAAAATCACGAATTAATTAATCAAACCGCGAATCAAACCGCAAATTAAACCGCGACCCGGCGAATTAATTAACCCTTTCATCAATTCGAGGAAAACAAAACGTGAATTAATTCTTCAAACCGCGAATTAAACCGCGATCCGGCGAATCAGACCGCGAATTAATCCGCGACCGCGCGAATTAATCAACCACCCACCCACCCACTTTCATCTGCCCCCCCTACTGGGCCCCAACGACCAGGTCGACGCCAAAAACGTTGCGCTCGAATCGACATTACATAACTACTCATGACTACTACCCATGTGTGATATCCAGAATTTTTATAGGAAAATTGAATGAAAAATAATATATATGGGGTATTCCATGTGAACTCACCCAGGTCAAATCCATCACATATGGAAATATAAAAATATAAATATAAATATGAATATAAAAATATAAAATAATATAAATATAAAAATCTGCCAATTTTTTTAATTCGTTCTACCATCGATTTCCTCAGAAAAATCACAAAAAACTTCAAAAAACGAGTCGTTTTCAAAGTTGGACCCGTTTTATATTTTTCAAAAGATTTCAGTGAATTTATTGGACCAAAATAAAAATTTTCGCCAAAGGCCAAAGTGGAATCTCTATTAGAACACACCACTCGGAAAGATTTATTGTTAACGTAGTTTTAAAAAATCATAAAATTGTTCCAGATTCGAATATAATGCAGTGATTCTTCAGGCGGTAAAATCAAATAATCCTTCTGCGTTCAAATGCGAAAAGAATTTTGAAATTTTTGAAATTTTTCATCCCGGATTCATATATTTAAATTGGAAATGACGGCCACGAAATGGGAAGCCCACTTTGGCCTTAGTTGAAAAATTTTGTTTTGGTCCAATATATTCACTGAAATTTTTTGAAAAATATAAAAAGGGTCCAACTTTGGAAACGACTTGTTTTTTGGAATTTTTTGAGGTTTTTCTGAGGGAATCAATAGAAGAATCAATTGAAAAAAAATGGCATATTTTTATATGACAAGTGTGTTCGAAGACGCACATTTTGTAAGTAGAAATTCAAATCGATTGATTTTTACGGAAGTTACAGGCATTTGAAGATAAAACATGCAAACAAACATGGCTGTCCACAGGATGCCTCAAAAAAAATGAAAAAATTTGAGAAGTCATATTTTTCCATACACAACCACAGGAAAAATCGGCAATATGATTGGCGATGGTGAGGGTTTTGACCCAGGTGAGTTCACATGGTATATACAGACATAATGCAAATTAATAAGTCAAATAATTAAGGAACCATTTCATTACTTAAACTCAATAAATCCAAAAACAATGGAAATGAGAGCATCAGTGACGAAATGTCACACTCAACATGCCCCCGTCTCTCAATATCAAAATTCGCAGATAGAAGAATGGTTGAGAAACAATGAAATAAAAACCCCAAAAACCGAGTGAATTACTCTCCTGAAGACGATTTAAAAGTGGGAAAAATCATCCGACATTGTCTACCAATTAAAAATTGACTCGTTGGAACCCCCACGAGTCACGTGGCTCGTAAAAACCAATGAAAAATCCCGAACAATCAAAATTAATCAGTCTTGAAGCAGCGACGGAGCAGTAATAATTCTGGTCTAAATAGTTCAATAATAGTACAATACAATAATTCGCAGTGTCAAAATTATGCTGAATAGCTGCCGAATTAATAGTCGGCTATGATCAATTGGAATTATCCAGGAATTAAATTTCCTTAACCGAGAGGGGTGACTTTTCTTGCATTTAAAGAATTAGATTATTGCGAGGCGGTGTGGACAGTCTCACCCCAAACTATTAACTTCAATTGTCCTGTCAAATATTTCGAACTCAAAATGAACTATACGAGCGGAAAAAAGTGTTTTTGTGAGAGTATACATAATAGCCTCTTGTGAATTTATTTGTTGGTAAGGAAATTGCGAATGGAGCAGCCAAGGATCCATATAAAAAATTGATACATAAATGAAACCGAACTGAGTAATCAAATTTTGTGAAACAATTAGAATCAGATCCTTCAGATTATTCCAGAGGTAAGAATTTCGAATTAACTACATATAAACTTTTGTAAAATGCAGACTGATGCTTTTGTAAATTGCGTAGTTCTCAAAACAATAATGAAAATCGAATTTAATTGCCAATACAACTCTAGATTTCTTGATTTGTGAATATTCCTAAATAAAATCCTATCTCTAAACAAAATTCCCTTATTTTGAATATTTCTCGTCAAAATCGAGCTGTAATTCAATATTTTAGAGCTTTTCTTTTTTTCCTTTCATTCTTTTTTTCTATTTTAGAGCTTTCAATTAAAGAGTATGAACCTATCTTCGTACAGTAAATTCAAATTTTAATCATTTTTGCTATCTTTTTAATAAAACAAATAAAAAGATGGTCCTCCGACGCGGATAATTTCTCCAGACATCACACATGAAACGGAATGAGTCGTTGAATCTTAAATTTAGACACGTCCCTACTACCCATTTAGTGAAAGAGATATAGGATACGGAGATTTCGATCTTTCGGATCGAGAACGGCCGGATCAACCGCAAATATTCGGCGATGAAGAACTCGAACAACTCTTGTTGGAGAAATGAGCAATTCATTGTTGAGTCACTCCGAGTTGTAGAGTGACTCAACAATGAATTTCTCATTTCGCATTTCTCATCGCCTACATCCCTTTATTAACTGGAAGAATTTGGAATAATATGAGAATTTTGATATGTAAGATTACAACTCCTATGCGCAGCCCCGTGATATTCTCCTGTTAAATGACAGCGATCACGAACTTCATCACTTTTATTCAAGGATTTTTACGCATGTAACATGTCACTGCTGATCCGAAATCCTCAATTTGCTGAGTTGATAAGTTTTCCTTTTTCAGTTTTGTCTTCAAGTATTTATCTACTCTGTATGATAGCAGCTTCATCTCCGTTGAAAACCATTCAATGCAATATGGACCTCGATGGGTTTTGACTTGTGATAATGAATCATCAAAAGCACATTTCACATAGGATGCGATAGTATGAGGGATAGCATGATCATTCTCTTTTGACTGTATTAAATATTCTAAATCTGCGTAAACGGCAAATGGAACGCTCTCTGCATGTTTGAAATTCTTCAAGTTCAAAATTTTATTTTTCACTTCAGGCAAGTCCATCCGTACTTCATACAAATTTTCCTATGATAGCTCTATGGGGATGAGTGAGCTTTTCTTCTTCTGTTATTATTACTGCATATTTTTTATTAATTTCTCTGGAAGTTAGTTTTCTGATGGTTTCTTCAAATTTAACGTTTCAAATTCATTTAAGTAGGTATTAATAGTATATTGTGCATCAAGGGCGGAAAGTCATGTTTTCCCGCCCGAGGTGCACATGCTATTTTTTAACACGCCTGCAAAGGAAAGTTCGTATTTTGCTCTTTGATGAGCGGGAGGAAAGTGAGTACTTTTCACCCGAGGTTGGGAAGTACTCACTTTTCTCTCGCTCATCAGGGAGCAAAGTACGAAATTTCCGTGCAGGTGTGTGAAAATAAAATTTTTGCTATTACCATTTAATCGAAGTGTCGAGGGGGAGAGAGAATCATAAACAAGCAGGCGACCGACCCTATTCGACAGAAGACTTGTGACACCACACTGTTATGTCAAAAGTCTTCATTTTTCTGCTACCAATTACATTGGTTATAAGCTTCCGAAGGGAAGAAGTGCATCGTCTATTTTTTATTTTTATTATTTCAACCGTAGTATATAAAATCATTTCGTCCTCTTAAAAATTTCATATGTAAAATTATGTGGTTTTACTCCGATTCAATTATTTCTCTCGATTTCATTCGTATTTTCCAAAACAGACTGATCTGTGCTGATGAATACACGTCCCATTCGAATTCAAAAAAATCATTCTCATTCCAGATGGTATTCCATAGTGCAACTTTTCTTCTTTCATATGGAATAGCGTTCCGAATTTGGATCAACTATTGAAATCAAATTATAGTTCGATAAGACATATGTTTTTTTCTTTCAATCAAATACTCAAAACAATTATCTAACTAACTTCATCCCTCGGGAATCGATTCGTAAGAAGCTCAATTACATCTTCGTCGTAAATTAATATTTTCACTAATTTCGATCTTGTTCCGAAATATCCGTTGAAAAGGACTAAAGCATAAAATCTTGTCCCATTAATATTCTGCACTCCAATATTGGCAAACACCATGCCTGTCAATCTATAAAAAATTATCGTTGTAAAAATACTATCTCATGTTATCATTTTGGAGCTTTGGATGGAGGTCATCGAGACAAGTTTTTAAAAAAAAAAAAAATTTAATCCCTCGAGAAGTAAAGGAGTTATTGGCCAAAATGGGTTTCCACAAAAAATTGAATATCTCGCGAACCGCTCGGTCGATTTTGCCCATTCAAAATACCATTCGTCTATGTCATGAAAGCTACGAACATACCAAATTTCAAGTCAACAACAACCTTTTTTATCGAGTTATCGCGCGCACAACGTTTTTCGCAAAAAAACAGATTAACGGCAATATCTCTAGACTCAACAGCGATTGTTCGATATATTATGGGTGCTTCAGATGGAGGTCATTGGGACGAGTATTTTAAAAAAAAAAAAAATTTAATCCCTCGAATAGTTAAGGAGATATTTGCCAAAATGGATTTCTACAAAAAATTGAATATCTCGCGAACCGCTCGGTCGATTTTGCCCATTGAAAATACCATCCATCTATGTCATAAAAGCTACAAGCATACCAAATTTCAAATCGATATTAACATTTTTTATCGAGTTATCGCGCGCACAACGTTTTTCACAAAAAAACCGATTAACGGCAATATTCCTAGACTCAGCAGTGATTGGTCTATGTATTATGAATGATTCAGGTAGAGATCATCGAGACGAATATTTTGAAAAAAAAAAGTTGAAATCGGTGCATTTATTGAGGAGATATAGCTGAAAAACGAAATTTAAACAATTGGCAATATCTCAGGAACTACTGGACCGATTGAGCCCAAATGGAGCCACAAAGTGGGGCTTATTCATAGCTATCATCAGTAAAAATTTCAAGTTTTTATCTGCGAATTTCACCGTATTTATGTTAAAATTTCTAAAAATAAACCCCCAAAACAGCCATTCTGCACATACATACGTACAGACGCAACCTCAAAAACATCATTTTTTCACGTTTCTTCTTTCATTTTTTAAACCATATCCGTACGTATGCCCGTATGCGTGTACGTATGTAAACAAATTTTGCTTCGATTCTTCGCTAATGAATCGATTGCATTGAATCTTTTTTCCCCCCAATGTAGGTATTGTTGATCCCTATCAATTGCCATTAATTAAAATTCAATTCATTTATTACTTCTTAAAATTTTTGAATTTTTTCAAATATTTTTTTTTACGATAACTTAAAAAAAATGTTTTCAATTAATTGAATGATCGCTTAAAAAATTTGTTTGGATACGCTTTTGACCGAGTTCGAAGATGAAGGCGATATCAATAATCGTTATATATTTGCAAGTTTGCAAATATTCTGTAATTTCTGAAAATCTGGATTCTGGGGATACCTTTGGACATCATGCTTCATTTGAATTCAATGATAGCTTAAAATACTTGTTTTAATGCAATCAATTCGACGTTAAAAGATGATTATGATAGCTTTTCTAGTTCATTTGATAGTTTATGATGATTGTTGAACATTGTGACGAAGTGGCTTCGTTTTAGTCCTCGATTAGACGTGTGGGGAACATAAATAATTAAACATAAATAATACGCGTACGCTCCGGTCACTAGAGTGTAAGGTTATGAATGATTGGGATTGAGTGAATGAGATTAAGAATGTCACCGAGGGGTCCTGGCTCATTTCCTGATCATCGAGGGATCATTAATCACCGGAGAGGATCATCAGCAAGCCTGGTAAACGAGTAACACCGTCTGGAAGCCAAAAATTTTCCCACCAAAACACCAGAGGTTCCCCTATTTGCTCTCGGGATACGGACACATGTCAACACGGTGTCAACCAGAGGATTTTGGATCTCGCAAGGGCCCTGAAACACACTACCAGGGCACAGCACGTTACGGGCCCACCCAACCTAATCAGTGACACGTACAACATAATAGACTCATGCACGAGACAATTGGCAATACCGGAAAGACGTCAGATACCACCTGACACCGGAGATCCACACCTGAAGGAATAGAAGGCGCCACCGCACAGCACGTGACCGGCGATATTATGTAATTGGGGCCAGGATTATCCAATAATTCAAATCCGGGCCAATGTCAAGGCCCGAGAAAAATGGAGCGAGATAGCCTGAGACGGAGAGGACGATTATTACTTCCGCCTTCTCCATCATCACTTCCATCTCTACTGTCAATCGCTTTGCATCGCTTTAAGTTTTTCTAATTTTCCTATCTATTGTGTGGGTCCAATTAAGAAGCTTTACATGCAAACTCGACAAAGGAGCTGGGAACAAGGTTCTCCGGATCTTATCCGGAGGTTTTTGAGGCGACTGAGGGCAATTACGAGGCGAAACACAGGCGGTAAATATCCAGACGAATATTCTATTCATCGGGCAAACATGTGGCGAGGGACGGAATCGAGGCGTAATATTGGATCAGGCCGAGTGATTAGAGTGAGTGTGCACATATAAAATATTGTCATTGGTGCGACGGGGTCATTAGTAAGTACGAGAGGATTTTGGGGCTCATTGAAGCTCCTGTCAGCTTCTCTGGCAGGAGGAATCTCGTTGTGAACGGAGACTATCGACTCCATCTTGATAAAACCGCGTGGCCGTCGAGTCGGTGCCTTCCCGAGCGAAATACAATAATTTATTGTGAGCGTTACTAGCGTCTAAGCTACAGATAATATTGAAACAAATTAATTGGCATTGAATAGGGAGTATTCTACTTATTTATCACTCGGATTTAGTATTGTATTCTTCATCTTTTTATTTTATCTGATTGTTCTCCGGAGGCTTGAAAAAAAGAGAAAGATATCGTGGCTAGTATCGCGGATAACAGGCATTTGGGAAGCCCAGGCGGTGTCTACGGACCTGCTTACCGTACATTTACCATTGAGAAATTAATAAATGAACAACTGAGCCTCTTCAGTGTTTCTCCGGATAGCATTTCAACAGATATCTTTGCCTCCTCATTCTTTTGAATTGTATCGAGTAGGGTGGACCGGAGTTTCCAGCATTTTGTAATATTATTATTATTATTTTTGATTATTCTTCTTTCTTTCATTTTTCTTATTGAACGATAGCCTTACTTCATTTCTATTATTATTATTTTGGATGACGACCCGCCAGTAGCAAAATCATTTGTTTTTCTGTTTATAAAATTAGTTGAGTTCCATTTTTTAGGACACAGACTTTTCAGTAATTCAATAATCTTTCTCTTTACTGAATAATATCCTCTCCTTCAAAGATACAGAGTGAATAAATTAGATCAAGTACAAGCACACCGGACAACAAATAGGTAACGGTGTACATTGCACTGCGTACGTCTGAATGGTGAAGAGTTCTCAGGAAAGTATTGTTTACGAATTATTTCCTTTATTAGCGAGGATCATCTCGAGTTTACTGCAGTAGCCGGAATAAATATATTTTGAATATTCGATAAATTAAAGAATTTACGTCGATTGTCACTTGTTGTCTCAACACGCAGCTTTTCACATTGCCTGATATTTTAGAAATACCAGACAATGTCACAACACGCAATCTACCTATTCGCTTCAGCGAAACGAGTCATCGGAGAGTCTTGAGTTTGAGTTTGATAGTTTCTCGGATTAAATTGGATTTTTAGTTGGATTTTTTTGAGAGTTCAGATTTTCAGTTCATTGTGACCACCACCAACCTTACCTCACGGCTATTAAGCCTTCAAATTAAATTATCAGTAAATTCTCTCATCTTTTGAAGAATATTTTTCAGAAAAGATCGTGAACATCCCCGAGATTTATTGTTCATTTTCACAACATTTCCAATTTTCCATGTTTTTAAATATTATTTTCCATGAATTTTTCTGAAAGTCAACTTTTTTAGGGTTCTCTTTCTCTACCTCAGCCTTTCGATAAAATGTTAATAGAAACATTTATATTTGCATACCATTGTTTCTCAATTGCATACATTTGAGAAACATTTTAAATCAAAACATTCGGAAGACATTTGAAAACATTGATGAATATGAAAAACCATTTGCATGCAGCTGAAAACCATTTTCAAAACATTTCTAAATATTTGAAAACATTTGAAAAACATTTTTAAACATTTTCAAACGTTTCAAAACATAAAAAAACATTTCAAAAACTTTTTAAAAACATCGATTGTAAGACGTATAGGGATTTTTTGGTGTCAAAATATTCCTTATGATAATATCTGTCGAATATGCGAAGAAGACGAAAACAATATTGTGACTATTTCGAAAAAATTAATAATATCTTTGAAACAAGTGGCAAATTGCCTTTAGCAATACGCTTCCGAATGGTTATTTTGCAAATTATTTCCTTCTATCATGTATAATTGATTGTTTATCATTCTATTAAATTAAATAAGATTCATTTTTAACTCATTGTGTCAGACTTTCAACTCAATTGAATGTTATCATCATTATCCTTATTATTACTTTCTTCTCTACAACTGATTGTCTTTTCTACGGTTCTCTCTCCCTTGACACTTCGATTAAATGGTAAAAGAAAATTTTTATTAATATCTACTTGAATGAATTTGAAACGTTACATTTCAAGAAACCATCAGAAAGCTAACTTCCAGAGAAATTAATGAAAAATATACAGTAATAATAACAGAAGAAGAAAAGCTAACTCATACCCCATAGAGCTATCATAGGAAAATTTGAATAAAGTACGAATGGTCTTGCGTGAAGAGAAAAATAAAATTTTGAACTTTAAGAATTTCAAACATGCAGAAACCGTCCCATTTGCCGTTTACGCAGATTTAGATCGTTTAATAGAGTCAAAAGAGAATGATCATGATATCCCTCATAGTATAGCATCCTATGTGAAATGTACTTTTGATAATTCATTATCACAAGTCAAAACCCATCGAAGTCCACATTGCATTGAGTGGTTTTCAATGAAAATGAAGCTGCTATCATACAGAGTAGATAAATACTTGAAGACCAAACTGAAAAAGGAAAACTTATCAACTCAGCAAATTGAGGATTTCGGATCAGCAGTGACATGTTAAATGTGTAAAAATCCTTTGAATAAAAGTGATAAAGTTCGTGATCGCTGTCATTTAACAGGACAATATCATGGGGCTCTGCGCATAGGAGTTATAATCTTGCATATCAAAATTCTCATACTATTCCAAATTCTTCCAGTTAATAAAGAACATTATATCTCTTTCACTAAATGGGTGGCAGGGACTTGTCTAAATTTAAGATTCAACGACTCATTCCGTTTCATGTGTGATGTCTGGAGAAATTATCAGCAACGTGAGGACTATCTTTTCAATTGCTTTGTTAAAAAGAGCTAAAATGATTAGAATTTGAATTCACTGTACGAAGTTAGGTTCATACTCTTACCTTTTCTCTAAAATATTGAATTAAAGCTCGATTTTGATGGGAAATATTCAAAATAAGGGAATTTTGTTTGGAGATAGGATTTTAGTTAGGAATATTCATGAATCAAGAAATCTAGAGTTGTATTGCCAATTAAATTCGATTTTCATTATTATTTTGAGAACTACGCAATTTGCAAAAGCATTAGTCTGCATTTTACAAAAGTTTATATGTAGTTAATTCGAAATTCCTACACCTGGAATAATCTGAATGATCTGATTCTAATTGTTTCACAAAATTTGATTACTCACAGTTCGGTTTCATTTATGTATCAATTTTTTATATGGATCCTTGGCTGCTCCATTCGCAATTTCCTTACCAACAAATAAATTCACTAGAGGCTATTATGTATACTCTCACAAAAACACTTTCTTCCACTCGTATAGTTCATTTTGAGTTCGAAATATTTGACAGGACAATTGAAGTTAATAGTTTTGGGTGAGACTGTCCACACCGCTTCGCAATAGTCTAATTCTTTAAATGCAAGAAAAGTCACCCCTCTCGGTTAAGGAAATTTGATTCCCGGATAATTCCAATTGTTCGTAGCCTACTATTAATTTGGCAACTATTCAGCGTAGTTTCGACACTGCGAATTATTGTATTGTATTGAACGATTGAAAAATCCGCCGATTAAGTGAACTATTTCGACCAGAATTATTACTGCTCCGTCGCTGATTCAAGACTGATTAAGTTAGATTTTTCTGGAGTTTTTATTGGTTTTTACGAGCCACTTGACTCGTGGGGGCTCCAACGAGTCAATTTTTATTTGGTAGAAAATGTCGGATGATTTTTCACATTTTTAAATCCTCTTCAGGAAAGTAATTCACTCGGTTTTTGGGGTTTTCATTTAACTGTTTCTCAACCATTCCTCCATCTGCAAATTTTGATATTGAGAAACGGGGGAATGTTGAGTGAGACATTTCATCACTGGTGCTCTCAATTCCATTGTTTTTGGATTTATTGAGTTTAAGTGATGACATGGTTGGTCAATTATTTGACTTATTAATTTGCATCATGTCTATATATATATATATTATTTTTCATTTAATTTTCCCATAAAAATTCTGGACATCACACATGGGTAGTAGTCGTGAGAGATTAGCGGATTAACTTGATAACGATCATAAAAAAATAACGAAAAAATCAACCTGATTCTACTAAATTCAATCTGTTGAGTAGAAAGGGGGTATTTCCTTTGAATATATGTGGACGTCCACATGAAAAAGGATTCTAGTTTCCAAGATATTTACGTTTTGTCTCAGCCACTGCCATTTGCACCAATGTAAAATTTTTTTTCCATCTCCTACAAAGACGTCATTTTTGACCGCATGAAGATCATTTTCAGCACAAAATGTCCGAAATGTTATCAATATTAACAGAGTATACATAACATTATATCGACAAAGTGGTCCCTTTTGATTGGGGTAAATTGGATGAAACCGAATTGCCTGGAAAAGAAGGGTTTCACTCTCAATTGACTAATGCAGATATCTGATGAAGATGATCAACATGCTCTTAATGTTTCAAGTGAATTCAATATCAAAACTTTGAGGGAGTATTCAGATCTCTACCTACAACGTGATCTCTTATTGTTATTTGGGACTTTTCAAATTTTCCGTCCTAATTGCCTTTCCACTTCTGAATTGGACCCTTTGCATTATTATACAACACGTAGATTAGCCTTTGATGCTACGCTGAAATATACAGACGTGAATTTAGAGCTTTTTACAGATCTAGAAATGATATTATTCATTGAAAAATGTATTAGAGGTGAAATATCACAATGTTCAAACAGATATGCCCATGCTAATAATCCATTCATAGGTGAGTAATGTTATGATCCCTCGTCAGAAACATCATATTTGACGTACTATGATGTGAACAATTTATAGGGGGCCTCTATGAGTATCAGTTTGCCATGTGATTCATTTGAATGGGTTGCAATTGGTTCTGTAGACAGTTTAATTGCTGCAGATGATTCTCCAGTCGGATATATATTTGCAGTCGATTTGGAATATCGTCAAGAATTCCATGAACTATATAAAGATTTTCCGCTCTGTCCCGAATATTTCATCTCTCCAGAGAGCAAACATACTAAATTAGCGACCACTCTCTTCCCGAAAGAATAGTATGTGATACATTACGAAAATTTGAAGCAATACACAGCTCTTGGTATAAAACTAAAGCATATTCATCGTGTTTTGAAATTCAATCAGAAGCCCTGGTTGGAATCTTACATTGATGTGAATACCATGAAAAGACAACAGTCAAAAAATGAATTCGAAAAGAACTTTGATAATTTGATGAATAATGCTGTATTCGGAAAAACTATGGAAAATGCTAGAAAACAGAAAGATATTAAGCTCTTCACGCATTGGAGTGTTCGATATGGAGCAAAAGCATTGATAGCAAAACATAATTTCCTGAGCTTTATGGTGTTTGATGATAATGAATGAATGGAACATCCGTATATTTCAAGAAACCTATCCATATTGGATTTATGATGCTCGATTTATCAAAAACGATTATATATTACTTCTATCAGAAACACATTAAGTATAAATTTGGGGATTCAGCAAAACTTATTGTATACCGATGCAGATAGCTTACTCTATATGTTTCAAGTACCAAATATCTGAGTCTATAAAACAAGACATACACATGTTCGATACATCTGACTATAAAGAGAATAATGAGTATAGAATGCCGCTCGCAAACAAGAAAGTATTAGGACTCATTAAGGATGAGAATAATGGTCGAATCACGGTTGAATTTGTAGGTCTACGAGCGAAAACATACGCATTTAAGAAGTTGAATGATGAGAAAGCTAAGAAGAAAGCTGAAAGTGTTAAAGCTGCTACACTCAGAAAAAGCACATTCAATGATTATAAAAATTGTCTTTTTGGTAATGAGCACATTATCAGGAATCAGTATTGAATCCAGAGCAAAAAACATGAGGTGCACACGATCTGCTAGCAGAAGATGGTTTTGAGTTGGGAAGATGATGAACGTATGATTTCACTCCATATAACAGATACTCTACTACCTTGGGGTTATTTCGAATTACTTGTGTAATTATACATATATTCTCAGATTGTTTCTCATAATAATAATACTAATGGTAATAACGTACACATTTGAATAAATGAATAAACTTTTTCAACATTAAACGAAGCGTTTTCTTCCGCGAGACAATACGGTGGAACTGAGCTGATCTTATCATTATACACATCCTTTTCTCATAAAACATAACTTAGAACTATGTGAAACGAGTTTCAAGAAGAGTTTGTCAATGTTGTTTTGATAATATAGGGTTTAATATTTATTCACATGACCTTATTCGTCGTCTGAAATGATCATGATCTCAAGCAATCTGGGTATTACCAAATTTGGAAGAATTATAAAACTATTGAAAACGATATTACAACGATTTCAAAAACCACGAGTTAAACTTCACGCTACGAGTTGAGATTCAGTAAATTGAACTTGACTTTGTATTGAGTGTGGATCGTGCAGAGTACGCGGGTTATCCCCACTCCAACTCCCAATGGATGATTCATCATGGAACAGTCGGGAACCATCGAGAATATTCGCGACTAATCGAGTATCCCATTTCATGCGTTTCAACAGGACTCAGTCGACACCCCCACCCCACGAACCGATGACTCATCGATTACGTCATCCATATCGAAAGTTCCGCGATTGTGGCGCCAATATCCAATTCCACACAAGCTTTGATCGGTCAATATATTCCATACAAGTCCCAACAGCACTAAGGGGGACCCCCCACCGCGATAACATCATCCTTCTCGAATGAACACGTCTCAGCAGAACTTCCGGAGAACCCCCACCTCGCACATCTATGAGTTATCAGTCTGAGTGACTCACCGATATCACTTATCTTGAAAATATTCGACCATTGTTTTCACATATTTGCACGTGTTTGCATATGTTTGTAAATGTTGTCCAATGTTTGAAAATGTTGTGAAATGTTTGCAAATGTTTGAAAATGTTGTCAAATGTTTGCAAAATATTTGCAGAATTTTGGCAAATGTTTACAAAATGTTTGCAAACCTTGTTAAATATTTGCACATGTTTAGGACTTACGGGGAGTTCCCCCACCGTGCAAGTAAATGAGTCATCAGCCCGAGTGACTCATCGATGACGGCATTCATCTCTAAATTTCCGCGATTGGAGCGGCAATATCCCATTTTATCCATGTGTCCATAGGTTTTCATAGTATTATATTTCTTACAAGTCCTACCAGGATGGTTCCCCCACCATGCGAGTCGATGACGCATCGATGACATCATCCGTCTCGAAACTTGCGCGACGGTGGCGCCAATATCCGATTTCATGCAAGTTTCAACAGGTCATTATATTTCAGACAAGTGCCAACAGGTCTTAGAAGGATTCCCCCACCACGCGAGTCGATGAGTTATCGATGACGTCATCCTTCTCGAACGTTCCGCGACGATGGCGCCACCATTCCAGAACATTCCACGACGGTGGCGCCCCTGGTGGCGGTTAGGTGAAGTAGTATCCAGAATCCGTTTAGCTTACCTACTAGTGAGATCCCTCGCTGGGCTGTCGCTCCACCTCTCGCCATTCATAGAGAGGCGAGAGTGCAGCGAGACCCCTCACTTATACAGAAGCGAGAGCGTAGCGAGTCCCTTCACTGTGGTATCACCCCAGCTCTCGCCATTTCTGGTGTAAATTGGTAAACTAGGATAAGTGCATAGTTTTCGAAAATATTTCGAAAGATCAAATCGCTTCCCAACCATTGTTAGGAAGTGATTTCGCCAAAAAAACGCATTTCCAAAACAAATGCATTGACCCTAGTTTACCAATTCATGACAGAAATAGCGAGAGCTGTGGTGATAGCACAGTGAAGGCTCTCGCTGCACTCTCGCCTCTTTATAAGTAACGAGAGCTCGTGCGATAGACCAGCGAAGAGTCTCGCTCCATTCTCTATAAATGGTGAGAGATCGCGCGACAGTGCAGCGAAGGCTTTCGCTCCGCTCTCTCCTCTCTATAAATGACGAGAGCTCGTGCGATAGCACTGCGAAAGGTCTCGCTCCACTCGCGCCTCTCTATAAATGGTGAGAGCTCGTACGATAGCACAGTGAAGGCCCTCGCTCTGCTCTCGCCTGTATAAATGGCGAGAGCTGGGGCGATAATACAGTGAAGGATCTTGCTCTCCTCTCACCTCTCTATAAATGGCGAGAGCTGGAGTGATAGCACAGCAAGGGCTCTTGCTCCACTCTCGCCTCTCTAGCTCGCACCTCTATAAACGGTAAGAGCTGAAGCGAGAGCACAGCAAAGAGCCTCGCTGCACTCTCGTCTCAAATGGCGAGACATGGGCGAGAGTCCCTCCTGTTGGCTTCTGGTCTCGCTGGACTCTCGCGTTGCTCTCTCCGAGAGGAAATATGCGAGAGCACCAGCTCTCGCCAAGTTCCGCTAGGGATTGTTTGTTTGGTTATCAATTTTTTCAATAGTCTAACTTTTCCTGAATGTTTTCAATCCCATGTAGAAATTGATGATGGGGATAGGATTTTACAAAGCTTCGGCGAAGGCTCAACAACCCTGTTCTCAGGTTGAATTTGACCATGAGTTCAGCCCTGGGAGTGCCTTGGATCGTAATAGGGGATTGAGCCTCGAATCCCAGGGCTTGCTGAAGCCTCAAATTCGAGGCTTTGAACGAGGCCTGGGGTGAAAAGTTCATTCAAGCCTTGAAATATCAAATATCATTGTTTTTCAAAATGTTATCTCATTATTCATGTTTATTAGTGTTATTTAACGATTGCTGATTATCCCATAACGTCCATTATCAAAAGGGATGAAAAAAAAAATTCCACTCGCCGGGATTCGATCCTAATGGTTTCTGATCTCCAGTCCGAGGCCTTAACTACTTTTTTTTAACATGTTTATTCAGCCAAGTAGTTTACATAAATGGTGTTAACATTGGAAATCTTAAAGTCTACGGAAGAAACATGAGAAAAAGTAGAATAAAAAACATAAGGGGTTAGTCTGGCTGAAACTATCTAAAAGTTTCTGATTTTTTTTTCTAAATAACGATACATCGGTTTGTTCTGAAAATTATTGAGTTTATTCATTAGTAGGCAATTCATATGTACAAAAAAAGTAGTAAAATTTCAATATTTTTTAAACTTAGTAACGATTGTTTTCCCACATGATTGTTGAACTGGTGGTAAAGACAGCTCCGTAAATAATCATTTGAAACAAACAAATCAAACGTATTTATATTCGTCATTAATCAATTGAAGCTAAGAACCAAGGAAAAAAAAATTTCAAGATTCACAAAATGGCGGCACTTGGCTGCTTTGATTCTATTTTTCGAACGTATCTCCCTTGAAAAAATAGTTTTTTTTTCATCGAAAAATATGAGAGAACATTCAGCGCCTGGAGATATCTTTGACCGAGATGTGGATCAAGTTTCAAAAGAACCGGTTGAAAATTGACTGAGATATTGTGACCAACTGTAAAAATGCAGTCACGAGAAAAACGCGTTCAAAGTTTCCGTACCGGTGTAACCGCGCGCGCATCGATCCCAACAGCGTTCCGAGCAAATCGAGTTTACTCTTCACTTGACTTTTCGAGGAATATCTCTGAATCTAAAAAAGATAGCGAAATTTTTGTAAAACCTTCTTTTGTAGTTATCATTTCACTCTACAGAGGGGGTCTACAGAAAAATTCCGCTAGCTGTCATGGATTCCGAGATATTCGTCAGAAACTCAGCTGAAAGATGAGTCGACTTGTTTACTTTTCACTTTCTAGGAATGGGAAAATATTGAAACACAACGAGGTAATAATCAAAATGGACGTTTTTTGCAATCATCATTAGCCCAAAACTTGCGGATATTTTTTCAATGTGCTCTGGTACAAAAAATAATTGTTTTTAATGTGATAAAATTTTTCGTTGAGACTTACCTTTAGTCAGCTATACCAGCGCCATTATATTGCTCGTCTTCCCCTTCAAATTCAATTTCTTCAAGTCCCAGAGCTTCTGCACGGCACCATTTACACCAACTTGTCTCACCAGGTGGACAATTTTGATGCTCAGGATGTTCATTGGTTGAGCATTTGTGGAAAAAAGTGGCCCATACTGCTCGTTGCGGTATGGTATCTTCTACCGAATTGGAATACCTTCTTATTGACAAACCATACAATATGGTTAATTCTTTGATCAATTTGTCGGTTAATTTTCGCATCGAGTTATCGTGCCCATTCTCTTCGCAATATGTCCAACACATTCTAGTTTCTCCACAATTACGTCGGGAGCATACGGTTTTAATTATGAAAAACTTTTAAAAACTTTCGTGTCTCCATCTCCAATATACTTCACATATTTCGCACCGTGCATTTTTCAGAACGTGAAAACATCTCATTCATTGCATCCACTTCCATTTTTCCCGCACTACCGACATGGTTAACAGTACATTCTTCGTTGTGTTTCTCGGTCCAATCCAAATACTTTTTCGTATCTTTTTTTCCTTTGCACCGTTCACAAGCTTTGCAATAGCTGGACTTCACAATGAGATCTATCACTTTATTGTTATGTTATATCCAAAATTTTATTTCAGTACATTCAAAATTATTCACTCCGAACACCGAGTGAATGCCTCGTCAGCACACAGTGCTGCACCACACACATTCCGACACGATCAATGACCGATTTCGCGACTACTCCCCAAAGAAAAATTGCATTTAAAACAAAATTTCACAACTCCCTCGACGTGGCCACGGGGCAAAATTGCCACGAAGACCCCGGCAGTCGTTAGCTAGAATTCGGAGATATCGGATCCAGCGGAAGTAGTTTACGGAATCGATCGGGCAGTATCCAACTCCGGTAGTGATTCGAATAGAAATTTCGGGACTACATACCTCCCCTTTTAAAATTTGGTCGGGATGAGTGATCGTTGTTGCTGTTCAGGGGACTGACCACCCTAAAATCGAGAGCAGTCACTTTTCACGCGCATAAAGGGACAATTGAAATTAATAATAGTGCTAACGTGCTCAAACTCGAAACTTATCAAAATTCTCACTGAAATAGTGAGGGGAAGTTTATCTCAGTGCACAAGTATTCACTATAGACCGTGACGAAAGTGTGAGAAAAGAACGGAAACTCACAAATAAACATTTTTAGAGTTAAAACTAGACTAAGTGCGTGGGATAAGATAAAGTGAAAATTTGGATAAACCATTGTATCCAGTGAGTACCTTTGTCTGCAAACCCATTTTAAAGAAGAGATTTTCTAGGGGAGATTTTTAAAATTGATAGAAAGATAATCGAGTCTCATATAAATTAGGAATACGATTTTATTGGGAATTATTTTTGGAAATTAATAGAAACAAATCGGGTCTTCTGGTCATTTCGAGATCCCTCCCTTCCTTCCTATTTATCCTATTTCTGAATAAAAGTAGAGATTACTAGTTAAAATTGAAGGCCAAAGGTAAGAGTACCAGATATTACGAGCGTCGTCCATCCAATAAAAACTAAAACAAGATAAGTATGAAAAGAAAAGCAAATCTTGGATAATTTTAGCAATCATCTGGAATCTAAAAAAAAACTAATAAAAATTTTAACCCTTGTCCAACGACGCGGATAGCGTCTCCGGACGTAACAGTTATGTTTTCCGATCAATGTTGCTACTCCAATAAGTGATGAAAATCCTGGAATTTTCCATGATCCATCACCAGATACAGTAAATTCCGAATCGTGAGTCTCAGCTGCTACACATTTTCCAGTCTCTTCTTTTGCTGCTTTCTCTACAACACTGTCAAATACTTTTTTGGTGGTGCACTCAATATTATTCACTATGTTATAATACGTACTTTTGCAAAATCCAAGGTAAAGACCCATCAAACCGCAAAACATATTCACCTTTTCTAAGCCTAATCCCATCAAGCGCATCACAAAAAGAATTCTAATATTAATTTCAAATTGTTTCTTCACTAACGGACCTGACACAATTTTTTGTTGACCACATTGACAATTCACCACTATTTGAAATGCCAAACCCTGTTCATCGTCGGCACCAAATTTTGGAATCCCGCGACAAGTTCCACAGACAAGAATTCCGCTCAGTAATGTGAAAACCGATAATTCTATATTTATGTACAGGACCAATTTTGATGGAGTCATAATCTTTATCTTTCAACTTTTCACCTGATGTACTACTATCAGATGATTCACTACTCGTGTCAACAGTTTTAGGAGGATGATATGTTCTCTTTTTGGGTCTACATACCCGCCGATTATTAACTCGACTCCCCTTGCGAATACCAGGTTTCATTTTAAAAAGTTGTTTTGCTTTCCACTAAGTACTAAACACGACTGGGGTTCGGAAAATTCTGACATTAAAATTTCCGTTAATTTTACCTACAAGTGCAATTCATTTCCGAGCAGCATTTCGTATATAAGGCCAATAAAAATTAACTAATAAAAACCCTCACAAAAATCCAGACACGACGGCTGCTCAAAATTCTGTTATTTAAATTCTCGTCAATTATACCTAGGAAAGCCATAATTGAAAAGTGCAATTTCGAGGATAATAAAGGAATGGAGGTAATGAAGAAATGACGGTAAAATTCGGCAGGTGAGTGACCTTTGAGGACGAAATACCTGTGTCTTGGGGACGTCTCAGAACCGCGCGGCAGGGGCTGGGACGGCCCAGCGACCGTTCCATTCATAGGTGTTGTATTGAAATACCCATAGCATCGATAATTTTTGAGATATCGATGTGAAATTTCGACCGAAATACTCTTAAAGAATTTTCGCTACGTAAAAACATGGAAAAAAAATCGAAAGTTTTAACCCATTATGCCAGACTAACGCCTTAAGAGATAAATGGAGAATACATACGGGTTTAGCATGCTTCGCAACTCAGATAGATTCATTGTAATGAGTAGTAATGTGAAGTTCGTCTTCATAAGTTCTTTGTGTCTGTGACGTTTTATGATTGATAATAGAGTCCAGAAATTGGTAAGTAAAACTGGTCATAATTGTAAGGGATTTTGGATATATCCCTTATCTCACCGCAGAACCTGTAACATTACCGACCATCTGTAAATACACAGAGAATATGACCCAGTCGAGCCACTCGTTTAAATTACTAGAGTCACTTTTTTTTATTATTAAATTGATGCGAGGGTTTCCGCGAGAGATATCGAATTTTGAATTTTGTTTTGCGTTTTCGCCATGAGTTATTTAACGGTGAGGATCTAATTTTATTATAGTAACTATCGTTGTGATCTCGCTTGCGCTTTTACGCCTTTTTATTATGTTTTGGGTTCTGATAATTTAATTAGGGGAGACCGACGGGATTGTCGTGGCTTAGGTCGAAATATTATGCCGCGCTGCGTGATAATCTCTTATGGTTTTTCTTTTGTGAATCTTCGAGGAAAGGTGTAGTTGAAATGCTGCCACTCATTTGGCGGATTATTGAGAGCTTAAAATGGGTTAGTTTTGGGTTTTCGGTGGAAGGTTACGTGATCAATCTCGACCGTTATTCTCGCGTAAATTACCAAGGTCGATTTAGTTTCAGGAATGTAATCAATTATTGTTAGTGTGATTAATTAGTTTTTTTGACTGTTCGTTATTTCATTTTTACTCCGTGATCCCGAGAATATGTCCTTGAAGAGGAGAATTTAGTTAAAGGATAATTATTTTGAGTGAACATCTACTTTGAATCTATGTGAATTATTTTTCTGTGTTAGTTAATTCCGTTTCGGACTAGTCGAATTCGAATTGCCGCGTGTAGAGTAAATTTTGTTTAAATTTTGACGCACGTGGCCCTCCGTTCCCGTCCATCTCCGTGCGCCGAGCAGCCATTGAATGCAGTATCAATTCTCGTTCTGCAAAAGTAATCACGTGTGGTGCACAATCAAGTTCAATACCCATTGAGAAGAATATTTGGTGATAGCAATGATTTGGAGGATAATATTTACGGAGAGAAAGTGATCGTGGACAGGAGAAAGATATTCGGTGTGCCGGGGGAGAATTTGGAGAGGTTTGGAGGAGTTGCTGCAGTGCCGAACCGAGGTTTTACGTGTGTTTCGCTGGTGAGTTTGGTAATTAGCTAATATAGCAACTGCCAATAGATTGTAATTTAATATTAATATTATTACATCAACAAGTCTGTCTCGATGAGAGATGTACGAAATACAAGTGTGGAAAGCAAGATAAACCCCTAGAGTATCAACAAAAACCTTGGAACCTCTAATCTCGCCAAGCGTTCAACTCGAAATGACGTACATCACTCTTAGCATTATCCAGAGCCACTGCGATGAAATGGTGATGTGAGGCCCCGGAGAAGCGACCTAACTCAACACAACCTAACCCTATCAGAGTCATGCACATTGAAGATAGGATCTGCAAATTCCTGCATCCCCCTTCCTGGGATTATATTAAATCAATAAATTGTTGATGAACGTGAGAAAATAATTTGAAATGAATTCATGGTGGTGGTTCTTGAAAACGAAGCAAATATGTCTGTGGAGAAAGTACAGAGTTGTTAGATTTCAAAATCAATACTCAGCCCAAGGTAAGAACCAATCAACCCGCAGGTGCCAGCTCGACCCGGGTGCTTAAAGTAACTGTAATCCTCACATGCGTCGAAGCGTAAGAGGGCTCCTTCGATAACATAATCTTGTAAAGGATTTTTGCTAGTGTTTCACCAGCAGAGATCCCAAACTAGTTTGGCATCTTCTCTATCACTCAATTGTTGGGCGCCAGCTGGATTTTCATGGAAAATCCAACGGTAAACCGGCCTCAAAGGATGACTTGTCTACCCGGCGAACTTCTCGAGGCGGAACTAACTATGCCAAGCCAGCATCAGCGTAATACGGTAGAGTCGGCGAGGTCCACCATTAGGAGTAATTCACTCGATCAATCTTCGTCTTCTCAGCCGAGAGATCGCGATAAAGCGTATTTTCCAGGAGACATTTCTCCATGTGTCTTTCACCGGGGATATTTCCATTCCTCTGACGTATTTCCTTTCTCTCCAGAGTGGCTCAACTCTGGAGAAGTCGGCGATTACCTGCGAATCCTTCTCACTCCTCGGAGCGCCGAACATTGAGAGGCACATGCGACACAGGTATCCGGAGACTCGTTCTCAACCACCTGTGCCCACCCCAACTCATCCTCAATGCTCAGTAAAAGCACTATCATCGCGGGCCAACACCCAGATTACTCATCGTGGAGGCACGTGCGATCGGGCCTCCAGGAGTCAGCTTAACTCCTAGCCCACGGATCCACGCCAACACCACTTCTTTCGTCCGACCACCACCACCAATGAGCTCGACGGCAATCGAGGGGGCTAGTTCTCTCACCTAGCCGTTGGTCCCTAGTCTAAGTCAATAGCGCCTCTAGAATCGCCCAGTTGGAACGCCGGTACGTTGGCACTTTTTCCCCAAACACAGCTGGGCGGGTTTCTAGAAAAGGCGACAGGGTATCGACAGCCTCTCTATAATGTTCAGAAGCATGGTTTCACCCAAACCATGCCTCTTGGCATTATTTGATTGGTCTATTTACCTCACGCGCGGTTCACTTTATCCGCCGTTCGATGGCACTTTCATTTCGCGCTCAGTCTCTTCAGCTGGCCTTAGATGTCGCTCTCTACTCTTTCCCTCACTCTAACCATCGTGGACTCATAGGTTTTCGTGTTGGTAAAACAGTTGATCGTAACGAGAAAATCTCGTTACAACCTTCTACACATAGCGAATAATGTTTTTCTCGAGTTGTTATTATTCTGTATTTTACCACAGAGTACTAAAAGTTGTTATATTTGTCCAAGAATGTTGTTCGAATTTGCATATACTACATTTAATCTTGTAAAGTGAGCATTTCACTCCGAATTCAATGTACAAAATTATAATCCACCGAATTTGTAGATTATTCTGGGTGGGAGTAGTTATTGAGGATCGCTAGAAACCCAGGAACCCGAGCAGGTCTCGGAGAGGAGTAGGAGAACACAAATTTACTCAATTTAGATTCGACCTGTAATTCGGCACTAAACGTCGTAGTGCACGCCAAGCTCTCGCCACACCCTGCACATGTGCACCATTGGTCCTGATGATGTGGTAAAATCCGTGGTTGACGCGAACGTATTCATATCCACGCAGCGCCAGACCAACATACCCAGACCAATAGTCAGTGCTTATGCGGGAGCCATGCTTAACGTATCTTTCGATAATTGAGATAAGTGTATCAGCCGTACAACCAGAAACCACAACGACTATCAATCATCCTGATATTCTCTCGCGTAAGCCTAACACCCATTGCTTCGAACTTATGGGACTTTCTAGTCTCAGCTTACGACCCCCCAGCAGAGTTCATCTGCTTCGACAACTAGACCTCTACCCCCTAACTTTACCGTGTTGCAAACAGCTACCCACCGATCCAAGACCTCGTTAATGCGATAAATCACACGACGTACTGTCGACACAGAAGTCCTACTCTCTTCAGAGAGGAACTCCTGTGTGCATGTATGATGGTATATATAAAGGAATATGTATTATAAATAATATCATAAATAATTTCTAATAATGTGTTATAAATAATTTCTTTAGATCAATCTCAAATCCAGAGAACCATGATCCATCTAAGACACTGAGAGACCCTTTTCATTTCATTTTCCTCCATTTACGGTGCCCATCTGTAATAATAGATATCCTTTGACATCTAAATAATCTCATCTCAAGTTCGGTATACATAAGCGAATCACACTTTGCCCACCTAACCTGAGACTTGATTACATGTCTATCTCTAAGGAATTCAATCATTGATTCTCTCGATAGAGATTGTACAAATCTTCCAGTATCATGATAGTAGCGGTAATTGGAGCAAGAAACCTTAAAAATGCGAATTAATTAATTCACTTTTTCTCGCTTTAGAGCTCCACTCGTAGATTTACTAATATTCAAGTCCGATACCTGAAATTTGTTACAATATTATTTCTTGTGGTGTAGAATTTGATTATTAATAAACTTTCAACTTATGAATTGTAGCAGTTATATCCTCTAATTACCGTGAGTTTTACGCATATTCTAGTGCTGGGAATTCGCATGTTTTCGGGTTAATTTCGCGTTCTTCTCTTATCTCAGGTCGCTAGGACTTTGAATCTACTCAACGACTCTAGCCTCGTGACGTCCGTTTTACTCTACACATCATCCATCTGGTCTTTAAAAGATCATGAGTATCTGGAGATCGCGCAAGTAGACTTTTTAAAAAGACTTCTCCTTCTACCTAAGCACACCCGAGGATATGTCCTGCGCTTGGAGACTGAGTTGGAGCACACTAGTGTGCCGGTTGTCAAGCAAGCGCTCCACTGGATTATGAAAATACTCGTGATGGAGTCCGAGAGACTCCCAAGAATATGTCTACTTCATCAAGTACAGCTGACAAACTCTCAATTCGAGAAGCTAGGGGAAGTGGATGCTCGATGGAATTGGGTTGCACAATTGCGGATAATTCTCAGCCTGGTATTCTGCGAGGATATCTGGTACAACCTAGATGTTAACTACTGGTGCCTCAGAGTCCCTGAAATTCTCGATATATATCAATCTTATCGTAGATTTCAGGGCCTGGGCAGATATATTCTCAGTAATGTTCTCCAAACTAAGGTACATAGGTCCGTGGAGAACAACTTTTCGTCTTTTTATCCAGGTAGATGCAATTTTGAATTTGTGAGGACTAAAGCGTAGTTGAGATTATTGGGTGTTTATTCCGCTAGATTTATTATAAATAGAGACACCTTCTCTTCTTCTGTTAACTATGATATCTGATTATATTCTTTTTAGTGTTTTGCAGAAATTTTCCTGTTTGATTTGCTTAGTCGAGGAAACGGACCAAGCTGAAATGTCTTACTTCCCAATGAGTAATTCTTCAATGGAATCTTGATGGAGGGTAGTTTTCGAAGTGGCGGGCATGTACTTCGAAATCTTGCTTTATTTTCTTTTCACCTTTTCTTTTTGCGAGATTTTTCACGGTGTTGAAAGCTTTCTAGAATTTGGCTTATAAAATATCGGTCAGCTTCTCGTTTTTGCTTTATATAGATTCATTGTTGTAGGTTTGAGTTATGTTCTTTTATATTTTGTTTTCATTTTTGGCATTTTGATCCCCCCTGTATACATTGATACCATGTATCATCTTACAGTAATACATACATACATCCATACATTATTCAAGTGATTTTCGGGAATTATGTTCTGTGCGGTAGAACCTAAATAACGCCAAATGATTGCTTTTACACCCTTATGCACGATTGTGCTCCACCACGTGATGGTGGGTTTTTTCGTATGTCTCTTTCGCACTCATGGGAAAACTTTAATGTCGTTAATCGAGCGAATATTGCATGGGTTTTGCGTCGAGATTTTAGGATATACAGGGTGTCCCAAAACCCAATGTCCAAACTGAAACTGGAAGTTAGGGGGGCAATTCTGAATTGAAAAGTCTTGTGCAACTTTTCAATTAGAAGCACCCTTTTCAAGTTATTTAAAGTTGAAGTTGCGCCAATCAGGATCGCGGAATGGACGGATGCCTATCGGTGAGTGGAATGCAAGAGAGTTGGTGTTGTCCCCACCATACGGCTCTGCTCCCCTCACGCGGGTGAAATAAACTACTGCGTTTTTCGTTCAAAAGGTACGAGAAGGGGAAGGAGGAAGGAAAGGAAGAAATTGGGAAAGATGAAAAATCATTTTCTTCTCGCTCTCGGTCTCTTTTTACTTCCGAATGGAAGCCTTGTATTTAACGGATTTTTCGATTCGCTAATTTTTGATTGGAAATGAAGTAGAATGTTATGAAACGTGAAGAAATCATGTTTTTTCGTCCTGTCTGTATGTATGTGTGTGACAACGTGGGTTTGGGTGAAGAATTTTTCGAAAATTCAACATAAATACGGTGAAATCGGTAGACAGAAATCTGAAATCTTGGCTCTGGATAGCTATGAATGAACTCTATGTTGGCGCAGTGATTCAGCCCAATCGGCCCAGTAATTCCTGAGATATATTAAGTTGTTTAAATTTCGTTTTTCATCAATATCTCGGAAACTACTGCACCGATTTCAATTTTTTTTTCAAAATACTTGTATCGGTAACCACTACCCAATCAAAACTTATATGCTGATCATAGGAAGTTTCAGAGATACTGCCATTTTTCTGTTTTTTTGCTGAAAATCTTGTTCGCACGATAACTTGAGAAAAAATTGGGTTAGCGAGTTGAAATTTGGTATCGTTGTTATGCCCCGAGATAATGTTGTAATATGAAGTAATAATTTATTATTAATAATGAAGCAGTTGAACGATTAATTGAGTTCGACTTGCTTCACTCATTGTTTTATTAAAATCAGCATTCATGCGCAACACTGCTGACCAGTGTCATAACATGACATGCTTAATTATTATATAAGCTGAACTCGCCAGTATTCGGGAGTTCAGTCGTCATCGTAAATTGAGTTGAATACTCTTATTGTAATTTCACTGTAATATTCTCATAATTATCCCTTCTTAATAATTATGAATTAGTTAAATAAAGTAATACCTTTTTCTCTATAAACTCTCCCCCGGATTCTACTATCGTCCCACTGTAGAGAGAATTATCTCCATACAAACAGAACCCAGGGAGATATCCCTAACATATTTGGTGGCAGCGGTGTCTTCGAAGGCAGGGCCTGATCAACTCTTGCCAACGACTACAGTAGGGTACGAGAATAATTCGGGGAATATTAGAGAATTAGAGGTACACTTTTATCCTTCGAGATTTATTCTTCATCGAGGGAGCGAGAAGACTATCCTTGGATAGACTAGCAGAAGAGGATTCTCATCGTACTGAGGGACGTTTTGAGGTTCAAAAGCTATCGATTCCTGGGATAGACCAGCAGGAAGGGACTCCAATCGTACTGAGAGACGTTCTGGGATCCAGAAAACCTATTCAACCGAATAGTACAAGGTTTGACTTTGTCCTCAAATTTAACGGTCAAACTTGTTCTCTTCTAAAGGGGGAGGGGAATCTAAGGAGCTGATAAACATTCAATAATTGAATAATTATTTAGCTGTATTGTAGATTATTTCTGTGACTTGCTACGGAAATAATAATGGCTTCGCAAATACAGAGCGCAAGCAGAAATATATGTCGTCAGAATGGGGGTAATTCCGGAAAATTCCCATTGCAGTCTGTGGTCTCTCAAGTATTGAGAAGTACTGTAGACATGGTACGACTTGATGAGACTCTGGAGGGAATGTCAATTTCCAAAGGAGTCCGTAGTGTGTCTCGTAGAGGCATAAAGTTTGTTGAAATGGGCCCAAAGACACTAGCAAGTGTGTCAATTATTGAGGAAGCCCTGGCCGGCGTGCCAGGCACAACACAGCAACTGGTCGGAGCACTAGCACTGGTAGACGTACCAGGTTCGTTGTCAGCGGTCGGTATAGCGAGTGCGGCCAAGGAGGCTGCGACGGTTGTCATCGGCACACCTGGCATCGAAGATGTTGATTTTGCAGAGGCTATAGATGGTACAGCCCCTTTGGTACCGAGCAGCAAAGAAATTTTGGCAGGGTCTGCGTACGGGAGTACGGATTTGACAGAGGCCATAGATGATATTCTGAGAGAGCTACATCTGGAATTTTTCAGCCTTCGGCAGGGCACAGATGAGTGTGTGAACGCATTTGGAGCTCGTGTCGAAGGGTTGGCATTGGAGTTAGCCGAAATTTATTTCACATTGGGGTTAACAAAGCCGATTCAGCGCGAGGTGAAATTGATGGAATTTGAATCATTTCACAAGTGTTGGGCAAAGGCAGCGGAGCTCGAGGAGGCAATGTTGCTGAGCGCAGCACAAAATTCAAAGTGGGACACGGGGCAATACGTGTCGTCAACTGCAGGAATTTTGAGCTACGAGGGCTTAATGAAGCGGGCGATTGAGGACAACGCNAACGAATCCGAGAAAAATTGAGTCAGAAACTATTGACTTTCGGAAACTAGAGAGCAGTGAAGAGGTCATCGGAGGCTCACTCGCATTAATAAGTTGTTCCAGCATGCGTCAACCTGAGAGGCAGCTTGATGTACCAGAAGAGGACATCAATGGATCAGGAGGAGACTCTAATTGGTGGATTTCTCAAATCTCAGTTGAAAGAGGGATTGAGAATGGATCTACCACTGCATCAGAGGTGGCAGTAGGGGCTATCCAATGGACTGTAGATCCTAAGAAGGCCATATTTGCAAACTCCACGAATGCAGATTTAAGTCTCTATCCAGTGCTATGGTCAGGGGATTACAAAATTTCTCAGATCCCAGACCAGGATATCGGTGATGTTCAAGAGGGGTCTACGAGCAAGTGTCTCAGGTTAATGAATGGAGAGGACGGAGTTGAGATTCATCTCTGTAAATTAGGAATTGAGGAGCGTTTTGCGCGCCTTGAACCAGAGAACGTTTTCATCCTCTCATGCATCTTATCAGCAGATAAGTATACCACTGGTGAACTGGGAGAATATTGGTGCAAAGCGGACCAATGCAGTGCAAGTTCTGGGAATCTTCGTTGGAACGAGAAAGATTCTCAGGCAGACGAGCAAAGGATGGATTCTGGGGATCTTCGTTGGGACGAGAAAGATCCTCAGGGGAAAGGGAAATATTGTCCTTTCTATCTAGCTCAGAAATGCCTGATTGATGGTGCTCTGATTATAACTAGTATTTCTCACAGAGAAAAACCTTTCACGGGTGTTAGGAAAAAGAGTCAAGGGTTCTCACCAATGCCAAGATGGTTCTCAAGGAGAATTCTACGGAATTATGACGTTACAAGAAGGCCAATGGAGGAGATTGTTCGCTTGAGAGAATGCAGGGACCGTCCAGACAACTTCGGCAGCTGCATCATAATCTCTCCGAAATCTCTGAAAGGGTCCCAAGGCCCTAAGGTCGAAGGAACGA